>NC_067239.1:17135096-17438667 GCF_019924925.1 Ctenopharyngodon idella | reverse complement strand
CAGTACTACTAAAGTCCTATCTAAAGTGTTTGCTACCGTAGATATGTATACACGTAGATTCCACATTCGAACGCTCGCCATCTTCGAACGGTCAGCGTGTCGTCACCATAGACATATAAAAATACTTATGTCTATGGTCGTCACTCAAAATAAGAATCAATCATGCCACAACACTGCGCAGTTTCTGGTTGTGAAACCGCCGCTTAAATTTAAATTTATTTAAATTTATTTCGATTTAAATTCCCGAAGAAATGGGACAACCTTGCACAGGTGAGAATGTGTTGGTTTGTTTTTTTATATGTATTAACTCAATATTACAGGTTTTTACAGTATGGTAAGTTCTTATTGTTTTAATTTAGCAAAATCATCTGCTGAATACCATTTCAGATAGATATTCATACTTGCGTCGGTCTAACTACGGTTGCAGACGTTCATTCAACTTGCTCTCGAATGTTTACGGACCTCTGACCATTCCAATATAACGAGGAATCTATGTTTATATATCTATGTTTGCTACTACCCTGTCACGGCAAGTAGGGCTGGACTGAACAGCGCCATGAAATCTACGTGTGGCCAAAAACATTGCATTCGTTGTGCACCCGTTGGTTGGAACCAAACACCAAACACATACTAAACTGTGCCACCTAGTCCCAGCTTTCGGCATAACACTTCTTAATTAATAATACATCCATATCGGGTTTTGTGAGTTTAACCGTAAAAATGAATTACTATCAGGCACGTGCACAGGTAGGGCTCAACCTGTGCAGAGCACATGCCCTTTTTGCCCTTACACTCCGAAGTGCGCTTTTTTTATTTCTATTTTGTGTGTGTGTGTGTGTGTGTGTGTGTGTGTGTGTGTGTGTGTGTGTGTGTGTGTGTGTGTTTGAGGCAAGTACAATAAACCTCACGAAAATTTCCGATAGGCTACAGCGAGACCATAGACATTTTCAGCGCGGAGTGCACGTGAACCGATGGTCTCTTTCACTTTGCTATTTACAACACGAAATAAACATTAATGAACAGCAACAGGTATGTTGAAAGATACAGTAACCTTACAGTATACCGAAATCCGTATCATGTCACATGTAATCGCTCAATCAGTGTTTTAACCGCGGAAAGATGTCAAAACAGCTTGTAAACGTGTCATATAACGTCACATTACCTGAGAAAAGCCGTTCAATGTCCAAAAACTTGTTAGTCGGCTAGAAAAATGAACTTAGAGAGCAGCATTTTGCTAAATATATGCACTATATTTCATATTCATTCTATTTTTACTTAACCCTTTCTTCAATACTATTTAATGTTTAAATAAATCCGTATTATGACAGCCACCATTTAAATGTTTTTTTTTTTTTAAAAACGTGTTGAAACATAATTATGTCATTAAAAATGTATTAGTAAATGTATTAATATTATAATTATGTACCAACTGGGGTTAAATATAGTTTTTTACAGCATTAGTTGAGTTTTTTTTTTTTTTTCTTTTAGGAAAGTTGCCATGGCATGATAGGCCCTAAATGAATCATTATTGAATCTAAGTTAATCTAATCAAAATCGAATCGCAAATCCAATTGTGAAATTTGTGTCAATGCCCAGCCTATAGTGTCAATAAATGTTTGTTTATTTATCATTTATTTATTTTTTTACTTGAAGCAAATGTTGTCTTTTCCCATTATTTGGTTGTCAGAGTGCACCAAAATGCTTTGTTTACATCATGTTAAAATCATAACATTTTTCTCCTGGGGGAGGATGCCTCCAGACCCCCCTCAACAATTTTGTGTGTAAACGTCACCTTTTTCACCTCTTGAGAGTTTGCAGGACTGGGACAAAATGCACATTTGCACACATTCACTGGTGACCTTGAAGACTTGAGGGTTTTGTGTGTAGGATGTATGAGTGTAGGGTGTATAAAAGAACAGTGAAAAATTTCCTGCCCAAACACATCGAAAATTGACACACAAAAGTTCTGTCTCAGTTACTAAACTTTGTTATTCCTGCACATTAGAGAAATATACACTACCTTATGTATTATTCATTATTTATTTATTACTCACAATCACATTTAATTAAATCAGTCTTTAGAAGTTTATCACAGTAGGCCAACATCATGATTCCTGTTTTTTCTGTCCCCACATTTAAGACCACTTAAAATGAATAATCAAGGTCTTTGTTATAAAATTTAAGATATTTAAGACTTTTTATGAACTTAATTTAATACAAGTAAATTTAACACTTTTTAAGGACCCACAGGGACCCTGAGTAAACTTGGCATTTGATGTGCACATGCAGAAGCTAGATTTAAATTGTTTCCCTTTATTACTCTTAATGATCCTTTATGTTTCCAATGGTGATTTATTTGTAAAAACAAATTTTATTATATAAACCAACTAGCCAGTCTACATCCAACCAACCAAGAAATAGCTAAAACAGATCATCATGTAGCACCCAGCACCTTTTAGAGATACACATTTTGGGTTCTTTTTTTTTTTTTTCAGATTTAAATAAAAAAATACTGAAATGTATAAAATTACAGTGTGTGTTGCTTGTTTTAGCGTGGCACTGCACACAATTCATATGGCTGGGGACAGTGAGTGGCCCCCAGTTTAAAATCCAAGTTGGGCTCCACACCCGCCGGTGAAGAGAAAGTGAAATGCTGCAGCAGAGAGGAGAAAAACAGGAACAGCTCCATTCGTGCCAGCTGCTCCCCAAGACACACTCTCTTTCCTGAAAATCAGAGAAAATGACAGGTAATCATAATAAGTGTCTTTTTATAGGGGGCTTGTACAGCATTGTCAATGTATATATTTGGATTACTTTTCTGGAAACAGAGTTTGCCTGTACCTAGAGAAAAAGGTAAAAAGGCATCTCTCCTCCTGAAATTGCCCTCAGCATCCAAGAAGTGGCCCGGATTAAAAGAGTGAGGCGTCTCCCACTCCGACTCATCAAATAGCACTGATGTCAAACTGCCGGTCACTATTGTGCCCTGCAGAACCACAAGAGACTTAACAAGAGTAAAATTATACACACTACTCTTACTGTGCTTAAACTAATAGGTTCTGTTTAAAGGGTTAGTTCACCCAAAAATGAAAATAATGTCATTTATTACTCACCCTCATGTCGTTCTCCACCCGTAAGACCTTCGTTCATCTTCGGAACACAAATTAAGATATTTTTGATTAAATCCGAATGTCTCAGCGAGACCTGCATAGACAGCAATGGTATTTCCTCTCTCAAGATGAGGATCGATTGAAATCGACCATGACTAGATATTGTTAAAAAGTCGTTATTTCGTTTTTTTGACACACAAAAATATTCTCGTTGCTTTATAATATTAAGGTAGAACTACTGAACTCGCATGAACTGATTTAAATATGTTTTTAGTACCTTTATGGATCTTGAGAGAGGAAGTACTATTGCTGTCTATGCAGGCCTCACTGAGCCAACGGATTTTATCAAAAATATCTTAATTTGTATTCCGAAGATGAACGAAGGTCTTACGGGTGTGCAACAACATGAGGGTGAGTAAAAAATGACATTATTTTCATTTTTGGGTGAACTAACCCTTTAGGTTCACATTCTTATAGTGCTTTAAACATCACTAGGCCCACCTTAGGGATGGAGTATTGTCCTATCTGAGTATCTTCCACAGCAGCCCGGGCCAAATTTATTGGGATAATATTTCCAATCCTCTGTATCTCATGAATGACAGCATTGGTGAAGGGCATGTTGTCCTTGTCTGATAAAGATGGCTGCCGTGACCCTCCCACAACACGATCAATCTCCTCCTGAACTTTGACTGAAGATACAAAATTTAGAGAGAATGTGAGTATGTACTACTTTTAATGTGCATATGAATGTCATTCCTCACATAATCTCTCACCCTGTATCTCAGGATATTTTATCATGTAGAGAAGACCCCAGTACAGAGTGGTGGAGGTGGTCTCAGTTCCCGCTACAAACAGATCCAGAGTACAGACGCACAAGTTCTCCACGTCAAACCCAGCGGCTGTGTTGTCCTTAAGCTAAACAACATGAATGAGAGGCATTTCAATTCAATAGCCATACATTATTATTGCCAGAGCATTCCTGTACCAGCACACTTACTGACACTCCCTCAGAAAAGGTCTTACTTTTTCCATCTCGGCAAGGAAGCAGTCAATGTAGTCTCGAGGACTTGATGGATCATAATCCGCTTTGTGTGCATTCACCTTCTCTCGAACAAAGCTAATCACTTCTTTCCACAGAGTAATAACTTTCTTGTGTGGTCCAGGCAGTCGCCGCATGAGCCATGGGAGCATGTTATAAAGCTAAAGAAATCAAAACAAAAAGTAGATGAGCAATGAAAAAAAAGAAAAGTTAACTTGTTAAAATTAGAAAATGCTTACTTGAGCCCAGATGCTTCCTTCCAGATAAACAGCTTCACTGACGTTGTTCAACATAGACTGGAAGCCATGGTCACTGTACTCAAATCGATTACCAAACACAAGGACACAGATCACATTTGAGACGGCATTGTTCAGCAGAAAGCGAGGGTCAAATGGTCGACCTGGAACAGCAAAAGTTGTAAATCACACTGTGCTTACAATTTCAAATGTAATTGTCAATGTCACAGTCACCAGCTGGTATGTCCAGGTTGACCACTAGAGGGCACTCCTTCACTGACCTTTGCCACTCAGCAATGAACTTCAGTCCCCATAATCCTTTGCCCGGACTTATCATGAATGATTTCATTCAGCTGTTGTTCATTACATTGTTAGTCTCAGCCTACTTAAACCATATTTCTCTTTCATTGTCATCAAGGTTTTGCAAATGTTATGTTACACATCTGAACACTCTCTTCTGTTATTGTCTCTTGATTTTGTGGATTTTGCCTGAGTTTCCTGTCTGATTACCAGTTCGGATAGTTTTGCATGTGTTTTGACCCTTTGCCTGCCATTTTACTACGATTTTTGGATTCTCCAATAAAGCTACGCTTGGATCTTACCCAAGTCTCAGAGCAATCCGTGACAGTCAATTATTTTCAGTCAACAAATCTCAGTTAATACCTTGTTCATTTGAAATGGCTTCATTCAGAAAGCAACACTCAAGACTGATGGATGGCTCTAAACTTTTCTTTCCCAATCCGAAGTTTCGAAGAGTTGAGAGTGCAAATCTCCTCTGATGCTTCCATTTATAGCCATTGGCAATAATCAAACCTGTTCACAAAACAGACGCTTTACAGTTAATAGATTACTGACAATTTATGGTGAATTGTTAAACCACCAATTTACATTCTGATATTAGACTGACCTCTGTCTCCAGTGATGTCATGAAATAAAGGTAATGCGGGCCGATCAGCGAGGTTATCACCCTGTTGTGTGTAGACCTCCTTCACTAGTTTATATCCATTTAGCACAACAATTCTTGGTCCAAAAATTCTTAGGCTGAAAATCTTGCCGTATTTTTCTGCAAACTGAAACATATCAACAGAAATAATAGTAGGTTTCAATAGTTTGCAATTTTTGTCATGAAAACAACAATTGAAGATAACTGTCGAAATTATGCAAACGTGACAAACTGCAGTAGTCAACGTTTGAAGTGGATCTAAACCTTTCATCAAAGTTGTCCTAAAACTTAGTTCTTAGGACAACTTTGATGAACCTTTTTTGATCCACTTCAAATGTTGACTACTATATAATAGACCACACTAGCTACACTTTCCAACATTCTGAAAAGAAAAAAAATCTAAACATTCATTAATTCATACATGTTTATTAGTATAAGATTTATTCAATTAAACCCTGGATAGCTGGTTTAACTGGTTTTAGCTGTACTGTTTAATATTCCCAGCCTGACCAGCTGAAAACATAACATTGTTAGAACTTGAGTTCCTGAAATAATGAGTATACTAAAGTATTATCTACTATTTAAAAATACTTTGTTATTTTTTCATGATTCATGCACATATACTGTTATAACGTTCTTTCGCTTTATCGTTTTTGCAGCTGTGATATAGCCATATGTTGTGGATATTTTTTCAGATCATGCGGTAGGGTGACCAGATTTCTCACGGTGGAATACGGGACAGCTGAGCAAGGGGTGGGCAATATATATATATATATATATATATATATATATATATATATATATATATATATATATATATAAAGACATTTACAAACACATTACAAACAATATGACAAATACAATAGAGAAAAAAAATAAACTTGTTTTTCAGATACAGTAGGTTTATTTACCATGTATACATTTATTTTTAACCTCTTTTGTTGTTTGATTAACATTAATGACAAATTTTTAATTAGGTTACTGTCCCTTTAAGACCCTAATTCATTATACTGACACGCGATTCCGCTTATCCCGTCTAAACTAACTTCAAGTTAATCGATAACGAATTGTGATTGGATGGTAATTTTGTTCTACGACGAATTGATTGGGCTGTTCTGACTCGTTCTATGGTCACCCCGTTGTAACGAAATTTTAGGAAAGATAAAATACGGGACAAAACATGACTTTTTTCTAATAAGTCGGGACACTAAAAATAGAGCTGAAATACAGGACTGTCCCGGGAAAAACGGGACGTCTGGTCACCCTAGGTATCGGAAACATCGATTATTTATACTTTTTTTTTTTTTTTTTCATTTTCCATCTTCCAGTGTTATTTTTTTTTTCTCGTAACATTTTAATTAATGTATAAAATGTTTTTAATTAAAATAGTTTATTATCAGGAAGCGTCTTGTCTTCAAATTAAAACCTATCATTTTCGCCAGCAAGTTTTGACGAAATCAGAAGTCAACTGCTACTTTGCTTTTTGTTTGTTTGTTTTTTTACGTATTTATTTTCACACAAGAATAGCCTACATTTAGATAGATTTAACTGGAATTTTACCTCTGCAAACTGAAGATGAATCTTACTATTATCGATATGATGAAGGTCTCCTATAATCGGAAAAGACCATGGTCCAGGAGGAAAGTTCTTCGGCGCTTTATTTCTGATATAATCACTCAGCAATAAAAACACACACGAAAATATCAAAATACTTTTGATATCGATCCACTCGTAAAGGTGCACCAGGTCCATGATGACTGACACTACCGGATTGTTGTGTAAGAGTTTAAGTAGAGGTCGGAACCAGATCCCAAGTGGGCAGGGTTTAAATGACCGCAGTAGCCTAAAGGTAATTTGGGGGCATTCTAAAACGCTTAACGTTGCTTAATGTAGGCTGAGACGGTGATGTTAAAAGATCAAATTCTGTGCACCTTATTAATAAACCGTACTATCTGCAGACAAGCTGATGAGCCCAGAATATGAACGAAACGCGTTTAATTACAAGTTAATTCTCCCATTCTGTCATTGAAGACGCTTGTGGGCGTTCCTAGTGCTGTAGTTGTATTGTTATTGGTAGACTTCACGTCTGGCCATATCTTGCAGTCACAAGTGATTATATAAAACTAAGATATTGTAAATGACCATTAAATTCCCAATCTCTGAAGTAGGCCGTCATCTTTACCTCTAACCATAGAGGGCAGTGTTGCCATAGAATACCTGAGAAAGGCTTTCACAAGAAAGGACTTTATTATTGAAAATGTTACTTAAAAAAAAAAAAAAAAAACCTTTTGTTTGTTTTGGTTGACTAATAATTCTCGCTGCATACTTAATGTGGACATTGTATTCTTATTTGTTTTACAAGAGTGTTTACATTTTTACCACACATGCCTTTATTTTGAAGTCTGGAAAAGGAAGTGCAGCGGCACCCTGTGTGTTCATTGGCGCACTTTTTACGTGAAACATCATTCTGATTTAATGTTACCAGAGAAAGGATGAACTTTTGGGTACACACTGTACAAATGTTTGTTTAAAAGGGTTTCTTTCTACATCTTAGCTCCTGGCTGAAGGGCACAAGGTACCGTTTTAATTTTATGTTGTGTGGTAAACTTTGAAGGACTTTGAAGTGTTTATTTTATTGATCTCTTTCATTTGCTAATGTTGTTAGGCACAGGGTAGTATTGCCTCGTCAGTGTTTCTCTTGATTTGCACTCCAAATAGATTGTTTACAGTAAATTAGCACTTTATTTGGTAATTTTATATAATTAATGTTTTCTCTCTAAATTAAGATCATCAGTTTTACCAAAATTAATTCATTGTTAACTCAGGTGTTTCATATAAGGTAGTTAACATCGCACTCTAAAGGGAGATTGTTGTAATTAAAACAATTCATAAAATCATATAGGTTATTACATTAGCCTGTATACTAAAATGTGATTTATTGTCACATTATTTATGGTGTAAGCCTATTAATTGCAAATGTGTATTCATTTACAGGTTTATGGATATTTGTATACAATTAGCAGGCAGATGTCTAATATTGTTTGTTTGTTTGTTTGTTTTTATTCAGCTCTTACAGTGTTTTTGGAAATTAAATTCTTTACAAACATCAGTTCCTGAGAGTAAATTGCATCTGTTCAGCCGGGGATTGCTACAGATATCATTCTAATTTGACTAGGAATTAAAAGTAGCATTCTGCTGTTGGAGAGTGTTGTGATATAACTTAAAGCAACAACATCACAAAAACAACAACAAAAGTAAAATAAAGAACAGACAAACAAAAAAATAAACAAAAAACACATATAGGGCCAGGGGTAATATAAATTACATTATAGGCTACAAAATATAATAAATAGGGGCTTTATAGACAAAAATTTGCACTTTTGGATAAAGATTTAGCTAGTAGCCTAAAATAAATAATTTATTAGAAAATATTTGTCCTTTAGATTCTTAACAAAACATCCTTATACAACAAAGAAAAACTGTCTAAGAGAGAAGCACGTAAATAAACAGATTTTTTCCCTAAAAGTATTTACATGGACACATTTCCAAAAGAGTTGAGGGATAGACTCATCTACCATTCCACAACAAAGAGGATCCTTCTCCGGAAACATTTTTTTTAATATAAATATTCATATGGTAAACTCGCTGTAGCAATTTGAAGGATACCTCTTTAACCTTGTTCGTAATAAAATATTTTTGGTTAAAGATCACACGCTCTTCCAGTGAAATACAACAGAAGGAACAGTAGTTATATCATTCTAAAAAAGATGTTGAATCTTTCTATTCCTGAAAGAAGGACTGCGCACAAAGCAAATTTTTCCTATTGCTGTTGATTAGTCAAGGAAATAAAGGAGGATAAAGACTCAACAGAGTTTTTTAAAAGTGCAGTTGCTCCACTGGGAATGGCATCCACATTCGCGAAGAGGAGAGTGCACCAAAAAACTGTTGGTTGTTCAGTAGCCTACTTCTGCGATTCACCTGAAGTCACAATATCCTATGGTGGCCGAGAGAGCTCAACACGCTGAAAATGAAGAAAACACATGCAAATAGAAAAAACACCAGCAAATAAAGAAAACATCTTCATCAGTTTAACAACACACGTGCTGCAAAAGTTCACAACACAGCCAAATACAAAAACACGCTGCAAATAGCACAGACCAGGCTCGGCAATCTCAAGCCCCCTCTGCGATGATCTGAATGATGATGATGATGATGATTATAGGCTACTTTTATTTCATAGCGCATCACCACATAACCGACGCGCTGCAATAAGATGTTAGATTAGCTAGCTACTCCTCATTAAAAAAAAACTTGTTTAACATGAAATGGACTATATTATCTTTTTTTTTTTTTTTCACTATGTATGGGCCACAGGAGAAATATTAAGAAAATAAATTAAGGTTATACCGTTATCACAACATGTTGAAGTAGCTCTCATCACTCAGTTTACTTTCACTTTCTGCAGTGAATAACTGACTGGGATTTGAGACTTCACCAGCATAACTCTTGCATAAGGACAATGATCCAAAACAAACATCAAAACCAACACAAAAATGTGTCACTGAGCACAAAATGAAGCTTCTGCCATGGCCATCCCAGTCCCCTGACCTGAACCCTAAAGAAAATGAGTGGAGTGAACTGAAGAGAAGCACCAACATGGAGCTGGGAATCTGAAGGGTCTGGAGAGATTCTGTATGAAGGAATGGTCTCTGATCTCTTGTCAGGTGTTCTCCAAACTCATCAGGCATTATAGAAGAAGACTCAGCTGTTATCTTGGCAAAAAGAGGATGCAAAAAGTATTGAATAAAAGGGTGCTAATAATTGTGACCAATGTGTTTTGGAGAAAAACATTTATTTGATAATGTTATTTCCCCCCCACTTTCAATTCTTTTTCTTCAATGAAAGGTTAGATTTTTGCTAATTTTATGAATTAAAGATCAAAAGGATAAATAATGCAGATTTATTTTCATCTTTGATCATAGTTATAAAGGGTACCAACAATTTTGTCCACATCTGTATATATAGCCATATTTGTAATTAGAAAATATATATTTGCACACGCACACACACACACACACACACACACACGTATATATGATCAAAGACAACCTGCTGACATACACTGTTACTAAACTTTATTCCTGCACATTAGAGAAATGTACAACACTACCTTATGTATTATTCATTATTTATTTATTACTCACAATCACATATAATAAAATCATAGTCTTTAGAAGTTTATCACAGTAGGCCACATCATGATTCTTGTTTTTCTTTTTCGTCCTCAAATTTAAGTCCTCTTAAAATGGATAATCAAGATCTTTGTTATACCATTTAAGATATTTAAGACTTTTATGACTTTAAATTTGATACAAGTGAATTTAACATTTTTTTTTTTTTTTTAGTATATTAACCAGATAACCAACTAGCCAGGTTACATTCAACCAACCAAGCAAGAGCTAAAACAGATCATCACGTAGCACCCAGCAACTTTTAGAGATACACATTTTGGGTTCTTTTTTTTTTCATATTTAAATAAAAAATTACTGAAATGTATAAAATTACAGTGTGTGTTGCTTGTTTTAGCGTGGCACTGCACACAATTCATATGGCTGGGGACAGTGAGTGGCCCCCAGTTTAAAATCCAAGTTGGGCTCCACACCCGCCGGTGAAGAGAAAGTGAAACGCTGCAGCAGAGAGGAGAAAAACAGGAACAACTCCATTCGTGCCAGCTGCTCCCCAAGACACACTCTCTTTCCTGAAAATCAGAGAAAATGACAGGTAATCATAATAAGTGTCTTTTTATAGTGGGCTTGTACAGCATTGTCAGTGTATATATTTGGATTACTTTTGTGGAAACAGAGTTTGCCTGTACCTAGAGAAAAAGGTAAAAAGGCATCTCTCCTCCTGAAATTGCCCTCAGCATCCAAGAAGTGACCCGGATTAAAAGAGTGAGGTGTCTCCCACTCCGACTCATCAAATAGCACTGATGTCAAACTGCCGGTCACTATTGTGCCCTGCAGAACCACAAGAGACTTAACAAGAGTAAAATTATACACACTATTCTTACTGTGCTTAAACTAAAAGGTTCTGCTTAAGTTCACATTCTTATAGTGCTTTAAACATCACTAAGCCCACCTTAGGGATGGAGTATTGTCCTATCTGAGTATCTTCCACAGCAGCCCGGACCACATTTATTGGGATAATATTTCCAATCCTCTGTATCTCATGAATGACAGCATTGGTGAAGGGCATGTTGTCCTTGTCTGATAAAGATGGCTGCCGTGACCCTCCCACAACACGATCAATCTCCTCCTGAACTTTGGCTGAAGATACAAAATTTAGAGAGAATGTGAGTATGTAATACTTTTAATGTGCATATGAATGTCATTCCTCACATAATCTCTCACCCTGTATCTCAGGATATTTTATCATGTAGAGAAGACCCCAGTACAGAGTGGTGGAGGTGGTCTCAGTTCCCGCTACAAACAGATCCAGAGTACAGATGCACAAGTTCTCTACATCAAACCCAGCGGCTGTGTCGTCCTTAAGCTAAACAACATAAATGAGAGGCATTTCAATTCAATAGCCATACATTATTATTACCAGAGCATTCCTGTACCAGCACACTTACTGACACTCCCTCAGAAAAGGTCTTACTTTTTCCATCTCAGCAAGAAAGCAGTCAATGTAGTCTCTTGGATTTGATGGATCATAATCCGCTTTGTGTGCATTCACCTTCTCTCGAACAAAGCTAATCACTTCTTTCCACAAAGCAATAATTTTCTTGTGTGGTCCAGGTAGTCGCCGCATTAACCATGGGAACATGTTATAAAGCTAAATAAATCAAAATAAAAAGTAGATGAGCAATGAAAGAAAGCAAAGTTAACTTGTTAATATAAGAATATGTTTACTTGAGCACAGACGCCTCCTTCCAGATAAATAGCTTCACTGATGTTCTTCAACAGAGACTGGAAGCCATGGTCACTGTACTCAAATCGATTACCAAACACAAGGACACAGATCACATTTGAAACAGCGTTGTTCAGCAGAAAGCGAGGGTCAAATGGTCGACCTGGAACAGTAGTTGTTGTAAATCTCACTGTGCTTACAATTTCAAATGCAATTGTCAATTGTTTTCAGTCAACAAACCTCAGTTAATACCTTGTTCATTTGAAATGGCTTCATTCAGAAAGCAACACTCAAGACTGATGGATGGCTCTAAACTTTTCTTTCCCAATCCAAAGTTTCGAAGAGTTGAGAGTGCAAATCTCCTCTGATGCTTCCATTTATAGCCATTGGCAGCAACCAAACCTGTTCACAAACAGACCCTTTACAGTAGATTACTGACAATTTAGGGTGAATTGTTAAACCACCAATTTAACATTCTTATATTAGACTAACCTCTGTCTCCAATGATGTCATGAAATAAAGGTAATGTGGGTCGATCAGCGAGGTTATCACCCTGTTGTGTGTAGACCTCCTTCACTAGTTTATATCCATCCAACACAACAATTCTTGGTCCAAAAATTCTAAGGCTGAAAATCTTTCCGTATTTTTCTGCAAACTGTAAAATATTATTTGAAAATCAACATATCTTATAAATAATAGTAGGTTTCAATAGTTTGTTAATTTTAGCCTATTTACACTGACTACAATGACAATAATTTTTGTCATGAAAATAACGTTAATTGAAGATAACTGTTGAAATTACGCAAACGTGAAAAATGAATAGACCCAACTTTAGCCACATTTAGAGGTGACATTTAGACTGAGGTGTGACTGAGCTTGTGTCAAGCACAAATGGATGCCAGATGACGCCTTGATTCGAGGCTTGTGTCGTTAACGTAGAAATCACGCGACCAATGACAAACGAAGCCTCACTCATGTGCGCGATTCACTTTGCGTGTCGGAATTTTCGAACCCTCAGATCTTACTTTACGAGTAAGTTTTCATTCAGACTTATTCAATTACATTTTTAAATACCCAGTCATACAAGTTGTATGAAGAATACAAATTATTTCAGGAAAATTTAAATATTTGCCATATACAATTCATATAGGCTATGTGTACATTATCTATCATTATCACTTCTATTACATCATATTGATATTCATACTAGCATTAAATGCCAGTTTAATGGGAACATGAAATTCAACACATGCAATGTTAGGCTTTTATTTGTGCACATAACATGAACTATCTAGGGACCCTTGGATTGCCGTATATAAATATGAAAAGACTCCGTTACGCCAACGGCGTATTCACAACTCGAGTTACACATTCTGACTAGAATGCTCAAGTGCACTTTTTTTTCGCTTTATCGTTTTTGCAGCTGTAATTGTAGCCTGTTTATGTTGTGGATATAGCTGTCAAGCTCATATAAGTTCAGTTCAGACATGTGGTTGCCTACTATCGCAAACATCGATTATTTTATTTCTAACTTCCAGTGTTTTTTTTTTCGTCATATTTTAATTTATGTATAAAATTGTTTAATTAAAATAGTTTAATTATCGTCATGGTGCGTCTTAAAGTGTAGTTAAATTAAAATCTGTCAACCGTTAGGCCCATCATTTTTGTCAGTAGGCTAATCTTTGACGAGATGAACGTAACCGCTGCGTTTTCAGATTTTCACACAAGAATATTTAGTCAGATTTAACTGGAATTTTATTTACGTTACCTTTGCAAACTGAAGATGAATCTTACTATTATCGATATGATGAAGGTCTCCTACAATCGGCAAAGACCATGGTCCAGGAGGAAAGTTTTTCGGCGCTTTATTTCTAATATAATCACTCAGCAATAAAAACACACACGAAAATATCAAAATGCTTTTGACATCTATCCACTCGTAAAGGTGCAACAGGTCCATGATCTGTCTTTTTGGATTGTTGTGTAAGAGTTTAAGCGGAGGTCGAACCAAATTCAAGTGGGCAGGGTTTAAATGACCGCAGTAGCCCAAAGGTAATAAGCGGGTTTAATGTCATTATTCATTTGATCTTTTAACCCTTGCTAACTTTTTCACTATTCTGATTTGTAAGATCACTTTCAGAGTACAGTTTTGTAGGCTTATATTAGGTTATATAAGAGCCGTTGAAAAACAGAGTTGCGACACTCCCACAGACTTCCATATTTAACGGCTCTGGGTTATATAGGCTACTAATAACTTGTAATAGTTAGGGCAGTATTGGATTTACAAAGACAAGAAAAGCATTTGTTGTTTATATGGAGAACAGGTTTAATTTATTGCCATGTTTGTGCATTATTATTTTTGTTGACAAATCGGAAAACCAATCAACACCCAAGCAACCAATAAAAAAAAGCTAAAGCTGTTGTGTCCGGTTATAAACAAAACACCAACATAAGCATTCAAACTCAACATTTTTTAGATATACAGGTTTACAAATTAAATTTAAAATAGCCATTACCATAACCTGTACACAAGGCCGAAAACAATGCATCAACACATATTTGTGTTCTGCTTGTCTTAGCGCGGTACTGCACACAATTCATATGGCTGGGGACAGTGAGTACCCCCCAGTTTAAAATCCAAGTTGGGCTCCACACCCACTGGTGAAGAGAAAGTGAAGTGCTGCAGCAGAGAGGAGAAAAACAGGAACAGCTCCATTCGTGCCAGCTGCTCCCCAAGACACACTCTCTTTCCTGAAAATCAAATACCTTGTATGTTGCATGGGTCACTCTTAAAAAACAAATACATATTTTTGATGCTTTAACAGTTACAATATATTTTCTCTCTTAACGTTTATATTAAATGGAAATTGTCAACAGACATTCTATACCTAAAGAAAAAGGTAAAAAGGCATCTCTTCTCCTGAAATTGCCCTCAGCATCTAGGAAGTGACCCGGATTAAAAGAGTGAGGTGTCTCCCACTCCGACTCATCAAACAGCACTGACGTCAAATGGCCAATCACAGGTGTACCCTAAAAAAACAACAGTTTTAACAATTGCTACTCTTATATGTGCTTAAACTGACAGAGCATTTGTACTAACAATAGCATTTATTGAAAAAAAAATAAAATAAAAATCTACAGATGATGTAATGATCTAATGAACTGGTGCAATGGCCATAAAAATACAGTGTTTTAAACACTAGTGTCACCTTTGGGATAGAGTATTTTCCTATCTGAGTATCTTCAACAGTTATTCGTAACACATTTAATGGGACAATATTTCCAATCCTCTGTATCTCATGAATGACAGCATTGGTGAAGGGCATGTTGTCCTTGTCTGATAAAGATGGCTGCCGTGACCCTCCCACAACACGATCAATCTCCTCCTGAACTTTGGCTGAAGATACAAGAAGTAGAGATAGTCCAAAACAAAATTGAGCATATGTGCATATGAATGTCATTCCTCACATAATCTCTCACCCTGTATCTCAGGATATTTTATCATGTAGAGAAGACCCCAGTACAGAGTGGTGGAGGTGGACTCAGTTCCCGCTACAAACAGATCCAGAGTACAGACGCACAAGTTCTCCACATCAAACCCAGCAGCTGTGTCGTCCTTAAGCTAAACAACATGAATGAGAGGCATTTCAGTTCAATAGCCATACATTATTATTACCAGAGCATTCCCGTACCAGCTCACTTACTGACACTCCCTCAGAAAAGGTCTTACTTTTTCCATCTCAGCAAGAAAGCAGTCAATGTAGTCTCTTGGATTTGATGGATCATAATCCACTCTGTGTGCATTCACCTTCTCTTTCACAAAGTCAATCACCTTGTTCAACAGAACAAATATTTTGTGATGTGTTCCAGGCACTCGCCGCATGAGCCATGGAAACATGTTATAAAGCTAAAGAAAGCAGAACAAAGGGCAGATGAGCAGTGAAGATGCTAAAAAGAGCTAAATTAATTTGTTAAAAGGTAAAAATGTTTACTTGAGCCCAGATGCTTCCTTCCAGATATAAAGCTTCATTGATGTTCTTCAACAGAGACTGGAAGCCATGGTC
Source organism: Ctenopharyngodon idella (assembly GCF_019924925.1). Lineage (NCBI taxonomy): Eukaryota > Metazoa > Chordata > Actinopteri > Cypriniformes > Xenocyprididae > Ctenopharyngodon > Ctenopharyngodon idella. Next base: position 17,422,366 of record NC_067239.1, on the reverse strand, counting down.
ACTGTACTCGAATCGATTACCAAACACAAGGACACAGATCACATTTGAGACAGCGTTGTTCAGCAGCATGCGAGGGTCAAATGGTCGACCTAGAACATTAGAAAGTTGTAAATCACACTTCCAACTTCCAATCACATGCTTTCAATTTCAGTTGTTATTTTCAGTTAACAAACCTTGTTCATTTGAAAAGGCCTCGTTCAGACAGCTACATTCAAAATGGATAGATGGCTCCAGGCTTTTCTTTCCCAAACCAAAGGTTCGAAGAGTTGAGAGTGCAAATCTCCTTTGATGCTTCCATTTATACCCATTGGCACCAATTAATCCTGTTCGCAAAACAGACCCTTTACACTGAACTGAGGCTACACTTAAATGTTTCTCACTTTCTGTTACTCTTATTTTTTAGGACACCTACATAAAATAAAGCTCTTATAAAGCAGCAGATTAACAAACATTTTATTTATTTATTTTTTTAATAGGATAGTAATTTAAGTCACATCCAGTGTCATAATTTAGTTTAATTTAACCGTGAATCAATGATTTATGGGGAAGATTTAAACCACCAGTTAAACATTCTGATATTAGACTGACCTTTGTCTCCAGTGATGTCATAAAATAAAGGTAACACGGGACGATCAGCGAGGTTATCACCCTGTTGTAAATACACCTCCTTCACTAGTTTATATCCATCCAACACAACAATTCTTGGTCCAAAAAATCTAATGTTGAAAATCTTGCCATATTTTTCTGCAAACTGGTTCACAAACAGCAGGGTTAAGTACAGTTTATGGGTACTTGTATAATTTTTTCATGCTTATTTTTTGTTTTAGTCATAACTTCATTTGAAAGTTACGTTTTTGTTGACAATATTGTACGATATGAAAGGGCAAACTTTATAGCCAAATGTATATAGTGTAAACATTTAATAAACATGTTCAACCCTGTTTTATCTGGGATTAAGCTGACCTCTCAGACCAGCTGAAACATGCTCAAAAAACCTGAAGGTGGCAGACAAGTATAACCTAATGCTGCCTTCACGTATACTATCGGAAATGTATACAGGCTAATAATTCCGAGAGCACGTGAAGGCTGCATAAGTTAATTTATTGTTTTTGCAAATATAGCTAGTAATTTTACTTGTATGTTGTGGATACTGCTCTCATTAAGCAGGTAAATTCAAGATTAAGCAGGGCAATAAGGGTTTCCTTATCGACATCATAAGTCTGTCATTGTTGGTGAAATTTTCAATGTTTAGTCTAACACAGTTTAAAGCCACTTAAAGCTACTTTTTTGTTTTTTCACATCAATAATAGCCTACTTTTTAGGTCACTACTGTTTACCTTTAAAAACTGAAGATGAATCTTCGTGTGATCGATATGATGAATGTGTCCAATAATCGGCAAAGACCATGGTCCTGGAGGAAAGTTTTTCGGTGCTTTATTTCTGATATAATCACTCAGTAATAGAAATACAAACGAAAATATCAAAATACTCTTGATATCAATCCACTCATAAAGTTGCGACAGGTTCATGGCTAATATTTCCTGGATTGTTGGTCAAGTTTCCTCTCTGTAGAGCGAATTATTCGAAAGTAGCTGTACAAGTAGATGCTCTTGGACTGTTTTGCACAAACTCTGATGTATTATATAATCAGTATTGATATGATACTCGACGTTACTTATATTTTCCGGGTATATCACATGAATAACTACAGCAGTCTTTCGCAAACCTGGCACTATAATATGGGCGATGACTCCATAAATAATTAAACACACCTGATTCAACCCATCAGCTGGCTGGTAGACAACGAGAGGCATCCAAAACGTGTGTTGGAGCTACTTCAAGACCATGATTGGGGAATTTTGTCACGTAGGTTTTTTTTAATTGCTTTGGCGCAATTTTCACAAGCAAGTTTTACATTTTCAAAAGTCTTGGTACTAATATCACAACAGATCATCAAAAGTGCATTTTTCAAACATTTCAGCATTGTTTTCAATTGTGTTAGTACAATACACAAAATCACAAAGTATCCTTTTCACAACACAAAATAAGTGTTTTATCTAAATAAACATTTCATTCACAGTACCTGCCATTTATAATGATATTACTATCAAACTATTAATCTCTTTTCATTCAGTTTAATACATTTGTCTAGTATTTAAGCCAACTGATCTTAAAGGTTAATGAAATCATTAGGTACATCTATAGATTTCTATGGATACAGATTCTATAGATATAGGTTCTACTTTGTTTGCAATTTCCGATATGGATAACCAAATGTAATGAATTCTTTTTACATTATAAGCAAATTATCTTAGATAACCACTATGTACAAAGTGTGTGTGAGACAGAGTGATTTGCAACTTATGAATATGAACATAGAGCAGGATTATAGAGTACAGTACAATGGAGTACAAATAGAGTACAAAAGAGTAAAGTCAATGACTGTATAATTTCGTACTGATCACAGATGCATCGGAAGAAGGAAGACAGGTGGCATCACATTTTACATTACAGTATGTATGCTATGTGATACTGTAAACAGATTACCATGGTAGAGATCACATTGTATCATTGTATGCCACATTACTTTAACTCACCCTTATAAACGTCAACTACAGTATATATTCAGTCATATGGCACAAACACTTTCTGCCAGCAAACTCTGTTCTAGCACAAAACCTCATGGCCTTGTCATACTTCATCACACCTTTTGATAACACACTGGATAGATACTATTACAATCATTATGGATTCAATTATATAAGTTAGGTAATGTAAGTGTATTTTCTAATGTGGCATTTATAGCCTGTTTTACTGTAATTATTTCAGCAACAAATGTGATTGAAACATGTATCTAGCATTGTTTGCTATCGAATGAACTGATTGTTAAAAGTACTAAATTAAAAAAAAGATCATACTGTTGTGTTTCAGTGATTAAACCAAATGTTTTTACTACATATTACAATAATCTTGTGTTTGAAACAATGATTATGTGAACTGAAAATGTGTATAACTGTAACGAAAGCATTGGATCAGGTTTTGAATGAATGACTAGCTGTGTTACAAGTGTGATCAGTTTGGAGTTTTGTATTAAGAGTTTTGATAATATACACCTTGTGAAAATAGTACCAAAGTGAAAAAAAAAAAAAAAAAAAGACAATAAAAGCTACATTTTCCACAGAGCATCACGTATGTATATATTAGCTCAAATTATAGTCTACATTATATTCCATATTTTCCAAACGGTTTATTGTCCAAAGCAAATTACAATACATTTTACCACAGGTGGGCAACTCTGGCCCTCAAAATTCACTTTTGTCGATTATTGTCTCCAACAATAATTAAACATATCTGAACAAGGCAAGCTAATCAAGGTCTTCAAGATTACTAGAAAGCTACAAGCAGGTGAGTTGTATCAGGGTTGGAGGCAGCTAAAATCTGCAGGAAAGTGGATGTTGAGTTTTAACACTTTTTTTTCCAAAACAATAAAATCGGTACATATTTACAGTATCACAAGTGCAAGCAATACACAAACACAAATTTGTTTGTATTGTCTGTCTAAGACCTCTAAGACCCCTAAGTGAAGAATGAAAAATAACTTCACTGTGAGTAGTCTATATCAGGGCCTTTAGCGCGATACTGCACATAATTTATATGATTTGGGACTCCGAGTGGTCCCCAGTCTGTAATCCAAGTTGGGCTCCACACCTGCTGGTGAAGAGAAAGTGAAGCGCTGCAGCAGAGAGGAGAAAAACAGGAACAGCTCCATCCGTGCTAGCTGCTCCCCAGGACACACTCTCTTTCCTGAAATTAGATACAAAGCCACAATACCTTATGCCTTGCACTTCTGCAAAGTAAATATGGATTTAACTGCATGTATTCCAATAATATTCAAATATTGCGGTGTGAGAAAAAATGGTTCCATTATAATATTCCATTTTAAACTGCTAATATACCAAAGAAGCACATTTCCACCCATCAAGGGGACATGGTGATGAGAAAGATACAAGGAGGGAGGAAAATTATATTTCAATTCTTTCCCCTCAGAAACTGTGACTTCTCTAACAAAACTGATTAAAAAATAATAAGACAAGACTGGAGTACTTTCGTCAAAGAATGTAAATGTTTTGTGAGAGAACGCAAACATTTTGTGAGCGAACACAAAAGTTTTGTGAGAAAACGAAAAGTTTCTTGGGGGAACGCAAACGTTTTGCAAATGGCACAAAGTTTCTCGGGGGAACGCAACAGTTTTTTGAGCATTGAAATAATTTTTTTTCCTTGCATCTCACATTTTTCGCATTACCATGTTCGCCTTTGGGGCTTTGTATAGCCGCGTTTCCACTGCAGGAACCTTCCCCAGGAACTAGGGACTTTGGAGTGGTACCAAAGCCACTGGAAGGCAAGCCTGCAACCTTTAGCCAAAAAAGCGTAACGGCTAATGCTAACTGACGGTACGGGCGGTACGCATTGGCGGTACGCAGGGAGGAGTTTTGAACGGCGACACAATAGGTTGAGAAGTGCCGCACGCGATTAAGTTAGCTGTTACGCCTACTCCAATGGTAAGAGATACAGACCCTCTTATCTCCCTATAATAATACGATCTCTGGTGGTACTCAGTGTGTTTCGACCGCAGGAACCAGGGTCTAAATGAAGTTCCGGGTAAAAATGTTCTCCCTCACAAAGTACCTGCTCGCTAGGTAGTACATTTCCGGAAGTTCCGGAAACTTTGGGGTGGGACTTGGGCGCTGAACATGCTGATTGGTTGAGTTCACGCAGCATTTTATTTCAACCACCATTTTTAAAAGTCTGTTGCGGTGGGTGCAGTAAGAGTTGTTTGCTATTCGAATCAACAATGGAGTTTAAAAATACGACAGATGGACCGACAATGAGGTTCAGGCTTTATTAAGCTTATATGCGGAGGACGAAATCCAGTGGGAACTGGAAAGTTTCATGCAGTTCTATGTCACCAGACTTAATCTTCACGGTACTTTAGATCGTGATGGAAATGCAGACAGCAACAGGTCTGGGGAGGTAAAAAGTTCCTGGGACAAATTGTTCCGGGTAATTTCGGTGGAAAAGCGGCTTATGTTTCTGCCACACGTTCAGATTTTGCCGAGTTAGACGTGTTCCTGGGTCAACATATTTTGTTGATCCTGGAACAACATTCCTGTCTGAAAATTTAGTCCTAACCCTATCCCTACCCATAAACCTAACCCTACCCATAAGTTATCCCTAAAATTAGAGGGGAGTGAGAGGTGAATTACACTGATGCAGAAGCACCTAACCCTGATTGTACGCCGAAACTTGACATAAACAGTAAACTTGTCCCTCAAATCTGATTGGATGAATGGAATGTTGCTCCAGGATCACCAAAGATGTTGATCCAGTAACATGTTGTACTTGGAAATCAGGTTTTGCGTTTTTGCCTGAGTAAAAAAAATAAAACGGTATTGTGAGAAAGTTTATACTTTGACTGTCATGTTTGCTGCCAAGTCATATTGGTTAGGTAAAGTCACAACGTGAAATAGTTGTGAGATACAAAGTCGTAATTAGTTGAAAAAATTAGTCGAGTATGGAAAATTAAGCTTGGCTATCATCACAACAATGGAAACTGTCAAAATATATCAGTTGATTTTCTAGAAAGGAGTTTTCCTGTACCTAAAGAAAAGGGTAAAAAGGCATCTCTCCTCCTAAATTTGCCCTCAGCATCCAGGAAGTGACCCGGGTTAAAAGAGTGAGGCGTCTCCCACTCCGACTCATCAAACAGCACTGATGTCAAACTGCCAATCACAGCTGTGCCCTACAGAATCAAACTGTTTATCAAGGAACAGTGGTAACTTAGCAACTTTAGTCTATCAATCAATCAATTAATCAGTCACATGACATACAGTACACTGCTACACTTACTAGTCCTACTGTACCTTTGGAAGGAAGTATTTTCCTATCTGAGTATCTTCCACAGTAGAACGTGGCAAATTTAACGGGGCAATATTTCCGATCCTCTGTATCTCATGAATGACAGCATTGGTGAAGGGCATGTTGTCCTTGTCTGATAAAGATGGCTGCCGTGACCCTCCCACAACGTGATCAATCTCCTCCTGAACTTTGGCTGAAGATACACAGTAGAGACAGCCCAAGACAAAATTGAGAGTGTGTATGTTACTTTTTATGCGCATATGAATGCCATTTCTCACAGTAAGCTCTTACCCTGTATCTCAGGATATTTTATCATGTAGAGAAGACCCCAGTACAGAGTGGTGGAGGTGGTCTCAGTTCCCGCTACAAACAGATCCACAGCACAGATGCACAAGTTCTCCACATCAAACCCAGCAGCTGTGTCGTCCTTAAGCTAAACAACATAAATGAGAGGCATTTCAATTCAATAGGCATACATTATTATTACTAGAGCATTTTCATACCAGCTCACTTACTGACACTCCCTCAGAAAAGGTCTTACTTTTTCCATCTCAGCAAGGAAGCAGTCAATGTAGTCTCGTGGATTTGATGGATCAAAATTCACTCTGTGTGCATTCACCTTCTCTTTCACAAAGTTAATCACTCCCTTCCACAGAGCAAACATTTTCTTGTGCGGACCAGGCAGTGGCCGCATGAGCCATGGAAAGGAGTTGTAAAGCTAAATAAATAAGTACAAAATGCTTCAGTTGAGCAATGAAGAAAGATGCTAATAAAGGCAAAATTAACATTTTAAAAGAAAATGTTTACTTGAGCCCAAAAGCTTCCATCCAGAAACACAGCTTCATTGATGTTCTTCAACAAAGACTGGAATTCATGGTCACTGTACTCAAATCGATTACCAAACACAAGGACACAGATCACATTTGAGACAGCGTTGTTCAGCAGGATTTGAGGGTCAAAGGGTTGACCTGAAAATATTATCAAGATAACTGTGAAGTAATAACACTATGCATCCCATTCTAAGTGTTTTTAGAATAACAAGGTTAGTTTCAGTTCTTTTCATTCCACAAACTTCAACACACACCATTCTCATTTGAAATGGCCTCATTCAGAAAGCGACATTCAAGATGGATGGACGGCTCCAGGCTTTTCTTTCCCAATCCGAAGTTTCGAAGAGTTGAGAGTGCAAATCTCCTCTGTTGCTTCCATTTATAGCCATTGGCAGCAACTAAACCTGTTGGCAACACATTTAATAATACTTTCCCATTTCTCAATACTTATCTCATAGCAATTTTACAAAAACCTAATATTTAGAGAGAAACTGAAATTGTTGTTCTTCTCCAGTGTCACAGGCCTTAATCTAACACTGTGTCTACACCGGACCTGACCGTTGTTACATCATGCCGCAGCAGCTTCAGGCTGTCTACACCGAATGCAACAAAGCAACCATTGCAATTCCATTCATGTCCGAAGTAGCTTGAGTGCTTTGAGTACATCAGAAATGGAACAGGGCATCAGTTTACTATTGGGGCTGATTAGGGGCCAAGCACAGATGGTGCATTTCTGTCTACGACACTTGTGGAAAAGTTATGAAATTTGGCAAACAGAAGACAGTGTCAACATTACTCATAGCAAATTTGGAGTTTCAAATCCTCTAGCGCCACCAACAGCTCAAAATTTCACTCATGTTCATACTAATAACCTTTGAACCGTAAGGGATAGAAACAAAATTATTTTTCCCTCTGATTCATTGGTGATTTCGACAAAGACGATTAGAGCTGTGTGCAAATAGAGTCCTGCAGTGATGACATATGTTTTTTAGGGCAACCTGGAAGTTAGAATCACTCGATTCCCTTGACAAAAACCATCATTGTGATAATCTTCAGAAATTAAAACAACTTTTATGAATTTTGAAGCATAAATATAATCTGCAGAAGTCAAAAGCTAAACGTAGGCTATAAACGAACTACACCATTGTCGCATGACTTCCAACAATTCTTTCAGTCTGTTTAAAAACATTTTACCTGAAAGTTTGAGTTATTATAGTTTGCAAAAGCATGATTATGAACACAATGAGGTGTGTAGATGTAAATCACAAGAAGGTATTACTGATGTATTTTAAATTGTAGAATAAAACTTAAAAATATATTAAATTTGTGTTCACCACAGACCTTATTTCAAGCATTTAACCAAAAAAACCCCACTGACTTCAGGGCGATGGAACCGGAAGTGCTAAAGTAACTAGTTTCCAGGTTTTGGCCTACAAGAATACGTCATCCTTCCACCACTCAATTCAGAGGATGCATGCTTCGAAGGCTGCTTTCGAAGGATGAATGCGTCACTGCAGACTTTCACCCAGCATAAAAAAAAAATCACGTAACCTGCCTTTAAATTTTTAAATATAAGTATTGGGTTTCAATTTACTTACTATCAATTTTATAGATAGTTTATACTGTTTATTATATACATAACTGGACCAAGGTGAACATATTTAGGCAGACCCTGTTTTGTTTTCAGACTTTTTAATATAACTTTAAAAAAAGTCCAATACAAACTTTACTGGCACTCGTCAAAAGCATCTGTCACAGTAGCTAGGTGACAAGAACAATTCTCCGTAGGCCGTCCCCTTTAACAACACTCAGTTCAACCTCATGGAATTTGAAGGAGTGGCCTTTGAAGTCTGTGTCCTTCGAAGGATGCAGCCTCTGAATTGGGATCCACAAATCCTCTCCCATGGCCTAATTGGGATAGTAAAGTGTCCATTGCACTTCAGAATCTCGCTGGAAGTAGTAGGTCATCTGGGTAATTTTTGTCTGCTCTTTTATGAGTACTGTGAATTCGGACATACTTATTTTGTCACACATTGTTTTTTTGTTTTGTGTTTTTTGCCTACTGTAGAAGTCTGTGATTTCGGATGAAGCCCAACTTTTCCAGCTCCTCCTAGATGATTTTGTCATAAAAATGCTGTATTTTACCAATGCATTAAGGCACCATGCTCTGATAAGGTTTAGGAACAAAGCCACTAAGTTTTTGCCTATTTTAATGACACTGGTCTTGATAGATTCTTTGAGTCATACCGAGAACAAGCGTGCCAAATTATGCCATATTTGGTTGAAATTGCTTAGATTTCGAATTTCTTACTCGAACTAGAGAGTTTTGTCCGAATTTCACCAAAATCGATTGAAATACTTTTGATTTTTCAGCCATTTTGACTAAAATCATCTAAAATGTCTTTAATTGCTTATGTTGCAGTTGGTCTGATGCTCCCAGCAATGCTTAACTTTATGTCTCTTTCATGTTTGTCCCCTTTGCTGCTTGCAGCTAGCTATGTTCTCTTATGTCGCGTCACGCGCTGCCCCGCTCGCGTCTGGTGTAGACACGGTGTGAAGACACAGCAAACCACAACTTAAGTATTTTGAATTATATTTACAAGACTGACCTTTGTCTTCGGAAATGTCATGAATCATTGGTAACACCGGACGATCAGCGAGGTTATCACCCTGTTGTACATACACCTCCTTCACTCTTTTGTATCCGCTCAAAATAACAATTCTTGGTCCGAGAATTCGAATGTGTAAAATGTCTCCATATTTTTCTGCAAACTTCAAAATATGATTTGAAAATATACAATATAGAAATAGTTTAAATACTGCTGAAATTCAGCACACTTTTGATTTCGAATTAGGCTACATTACCGTCACAGATAACCAAACAAAAATACAACAAGGTTGCATTTAGCCTACCTTTGCCACCTGAAGATGAATCTTCGCATGACTGATACGGTGAAGGTGTCCAATAATCGGTAAAGCCCATGGTCCAGGAGGAAAGTTGTTCGGCACTTTATGCCTGATATAATCACTCAACAGTAAAAACACACACGAAAATATCAAAACAGCCTTGATATCGATCCATTCGTAAAGACGCAACAGGTCCATGATGCTGCTTTTTTTTTTTTTTTTTTTTTACTGTTAGGCAGGTTCAGTGTTTGAATTTCAGTACAGCGAATTAATAACGCGAGAATTCATTGCATTAAGTTGATGTCCTTGGACTGCCTTTTTTGGCACAAATTCATCTGATGTTTTAAAAGGCTTTTGCGTAATATGCAGAATGTTTATCTGGAGCTTTCACCTTTCCTCTCCTCATTTAGTTTTCTTCCACGTGTTTGTTTAAACAAGATATCAGCAATGAAATTATAATCTACCATTTTATTTACTATTGTAAGTATTCATATTTTTTCAGCATCATACGACAAGGTATGAAGGATACAACTTTTTGAATCAAAAACATTAGTTTGAGTTTTTGTCTTGAACAACTATAAAGACAAAAAGACACAAAATGACAAAGTAAGGGTTTAAGTAAGGGTTATGTCTGAAATGAAATGATTTTTAAAAGTCCTTATCCAGTAATTACAAATGACTGAGAAGGTCAGGAAATTTCATTGGTCAAATAAGTGTGGAACTCCTAAAAATTTCATAGAGGAATTCTGCTCATCATTTCATACTCAGATATCATATCAAATTATACATTTTATTGCAAATACAAAAATATTATACACTGCACCCATTCCAATCCACCCATTTACCACAATGAATTACTGTCAATGACCATTCCCACAATTTTCCATAAATAAAAGGATACATTATCTCTTTCTCAGAAACACACACAGTCCATAATCACATATTTGTGCGTGTTGCTAGTCTTAGCGTGGCATTGCACATAATTTGTATGGTTTGGGACATCGAGTGGTTCCCATTAAATAATCCAAGTTGGGCTCCACACCTACTGTTAAAGAGAAAGTGAAGCGCTGCAGCAGAGAGGAGAAAAACAGGAACAGCTCCATCCGTGCCAGCTGCTCCCCAAGACACACTCTCTTTCCTGAAAATCAAACAGAAAAACAATCTTTCTCCTGTGAAAGAAAAAAACACACCTATATTCTGTTTGAATCATAGCTAGAAAGTTTGTTCACTTTACAGTTACTCATAATGGATTCTTTTTTATATGAGAAAGAAATATTAAGCTTCGCTTTTTGCAGCACAACAATACAAAATCGTCATATAAATGTAGATTACTAAAACACCTTTTTTTTCTGTACCTATAGAAAAAGGGAAAAAGGCATCTCTTTTCCTGAAATTGCCCTCTGCATCCAGGAAGTGACCCGGGTTAAAAGAGTGAGGCGTCTCCCACTCGGACTCATCAAACAGCACTGATGTCAAACTGCCAATGACAACTGTGTCCTACAGAATCAAAATATGTTTATATGTTTATTTAATTTTCACATTTTTTAAGAATGTGAAAATTAAATGTTTGATCCTCTGGTATTCCTCACTTTGGGGGTCACACTTTTGACCCTCTTTGGTCAAAACAGACCGAAGACAATACATTTTTCTTTTTTCTCTCTCCCCCTCTTTCTTTTCTTTTTTTTTTAAACAAAATAATATATTATATTTTGTTTAAATAATATTTAATATTTTGAATTTTATTAGAAAAATATTTAATATTGGTTCCAATTAATATAGTGCTTTAGGTAAAAACAGAGCAAAGGTATTTAAAATCCATTGCATGGAAAGTAGGTTTTGCATTTGGAGACATATTTAGATATAATCAAAGGTTTCTTCATTGTGGGTGATTTGTATATTATACCCTAAAAAAATTGCTGTAAAACTTTATTTTCGTATTTTTTGCATTTCCTATTTATTTCTATGGCGGCCATTTTAGAGACTGATGATCACAAGTAGCAAGTGCCACAAAAGTCGCCAAGTGTTGTACCATTATACTGAAGTAAAAACAAGTCACAAATAAAAATTTTACAATTTTTGTCTAAAATAACTGAAGACCATCAGAGGGTTAAACAATGAAGAATTAGTCATTTCAGTCTATATGTCAAACACAGACAGTCTTTAAAATGACTAGGCCCACCTTTGGGATAAAGTATTTCCCTATCTGGGTATCTTTCACAGTAGCCCTGACCAAATTTAATGGGACTATATTTCCAATCCTCTGTATCTCATGAATGACAGCATTGGTGAAGGGCATGTTGTCCTTGTCTGATAAAGATGGCTGCCGTGACCCTCCCACAACACGATCAATCTCCTCCTGAACTCTGGCTAAAGATACACAGTAGAGGTAGTGTATATTTTGAGTATATATATATATATATATATATATATATATAGTGAGCAATTTTTATGTGCATAACTTATTTCTCACAGCAAGCTCTCACCTTGTGTCTCAGGATATTTCATCATGTAGAGAAGACCCCAGTACAGAGTGGTAGCGGCAGTATCAGTTCCCTCCACAAACAGATCCAGCGTACAGAAGCACAAGTTCTCCACATTAAACACAGTGTCTGTGTCATCTTTAAGCTAAACATGATGAATGAAAGTGATTATTATGTACCGGTAATATCCTGCATGCCAGAGCATTCCTGTTCCAGCTCACTTAGTGATGCCCCCCTCAGAAAAGGTCTTACTTTTTCCATCTTAGCAAGGAAACAGTCAATGTAGTCTTGTGGATTTGATGGATCATAATCCGCTCTGTGTGCATTCACCTTTCCTCGAATAAAGTCAATCACCTCCCGCCACAGAGCATATATGTCCTTGTGCGGTCAAGGCAGTCGACGCATGAGCCATGGGAACATGTTATAAAGCTAAAAAAAACAAAACAAGTAACACCACTCCTGACTATCACCTGTTCGAGATGTGGCAGTGAACAAGCTATTCTATTTGACAGCAAATAAGAAAATATGTACCTGAGCCCAAATGCTTCCCCAGAAAATCACACCCTCATGAATGTTCTTCAACAGACATTGAAAGTCATGGTCATTGTACTCAAATCGATTACCAAACACAAGGACACAGATCACATTTGAGACAGCGTTGTTCAGCAGTAATCGAGGGTCAAATGGTTGACCTGGAAATATTACCATTAACTGTTAAGTAATCACACTATGTTTACAAATCTGAATGTTTTTTGGATAACAAAGTTAGTTTAATACTCACCATTCTCATTTGAAATGGCCTCATTTAGAAAGCGACATTCAAGATGGATGGACGGCTCCAGGCTTTTCTTTCCCATTCCGAAGGTCCGAAGAGTTGAGAGTGCAAATTTCCTCTGTTGCTTCCATTTATAGCCATTGGCAGCAACTAAACCTGTCAAAAACTTTTAAATTACACTCTCTCTTTCTCACTTCATCTCACACTCATGGGTTTTGAGATGTTTCCAAGTAACTTACCAAGCAATTTAACCTTGCAGTCTTCAACAGAAAATGCATTTACCGGTATTATTACTCAGAGGGAAAGCAAACCACTACAGCAACATTCACATGTTCTAATTTTTTTCTTAAAAAGGGGGTTATTCTCAGTATTGTTAATGCTCATATTTGTGGTGTGATTGACTGACAATTTAACCACATACATACCATATTTTGATTGACTGACTGACCTTCCAAAGATGTCGTAGAAGGTAACATGGGCCGATCAGCGAGGTTGTCGCCATGTTGTACATACACCTCTTTCAGGGTTTTGAATCCGATCAAAACAACAATTCTTAAAGTTTTAACAATTAAGTTTTAATAGCCCCAAAAACATGATTTCAGATTTGTCACATTTACACATTTTCGCAAGGCTGAAGATTTATAGCCTAATATTATATAATAGTAGTCGTGTTTTACTGTCTACTGACGGCTTTCACAGTTGACAAAAATACAGTTAGATATGACCTTTTCCAACTGAAGATGGATCTTTTTATGATCGATATGATGAAGGTCTCCTATAATCGGCAAAGACCATGGTCCAGGAGGAAAGTTCTTCGGTGCTTTATTTCTGAAATAATCGCTCAGTAATAAAAACACAAGCGAGAATAACAAAATAGTCTTGATATCGATCCACTCGTAAAGCTGCAACAGGTCCATGATTTATTTATGTTTGCGCAGTTTTGTTTATCTTAGCCAAGTTTCACTACCGAATTAGAATCTAAAAATGTTTAGGTCGTGTATGACCTGTCCGCGAGATTTTCTTGCATGTCACAAATTATGTTGTAGTGTGCAATCTGAACTGTATTCTGATGGGTTTGCATTTATGATAGCGCAGACCGAGACTGCCAGAGCCGATCCCCCAGAGGGAGCTTTCAATATTAGGCCTATATTAAACCGCGTAACGCTGCGGGGCAGCAGCTGGATACTTTTGTGCCCATGAGAGAGAGAATGATGCCTTTCTTATCGAATAGTCAATGGAGGAGATGCATCAGTAAGCTAAATAAATTCCTTTTACGTGGAAAGAGCTTGTCACACAAATTCACTGCCGGTCACTTAATTTTCAAAATGTTTGGGATGCATATTTACATTAATAATTATTTGAAGCTTATTGTGTTTTATATACAGCGAAAATATCCTGCATTTGACCGAAATTACAGAGTCGTCAGCAAGCAGATCAAGATCTACTTTATCCCGTGGGAACGTGATAATATGGCTGTTTCTCAATTCCAAGAACACAGAGAACGGACTTGGGTTCTCGTGGAGTCCGTCCGGTCTTGCCAGGCGACCTTGAAAGAACGAACTCGAAAGGACGGGAGGACACAGAACGCATATCATTTGAGAATTGAGATGTGCTGCGATCTTTTTGCTCAACTGACCATCCCAGCATAAGTAGCGGCTAATGCACAATAAATGCAATATAACATCACAAACAAATGTAATAACCTATTAAAAGACTATCATAATATTATAGACATTGTTTTCATATAATTTTATATCTGTTTATTTTACCTAGTGTATTTATGAAAATGAGTAGCCTTTTAAGATTATTTTTTATATGCCAATAAAAATACTGCAGGCTTTCTTTAGGTTCTCACTTTGTTAAAATTAAGCAAAACAAACGGACAAATGTTTACTTTCACGAGCCGTCACGTATTTGCGACCCAGATAGCAAACTGACTCCGCAACGGATCCGCCCCGGAGGTATCACAAGCTCCGGAACGGATCCGCAAAACGGGTCCGGAACGGAGTCCACTTGCACAGCGCAGCGGATCCGAAACAGATAAGGATTGTGGCTCCAGATCAGATCCGGGGCACACCTGCCCCGTGTCCGCCGATAAGGTAGTTCATCCGCCGCGGATCCGATCTGGACCCGTTTATGAAGCAGCTGATCCGCCGCGGATCCAATCTGGACCCGTTTATTAAGTGGGTCATTTGGTCTGGATACCATTCAGATCACTCTCCAACTAGTATTCTGGCCAAAACTGGCTACACAGAAATATTTAAAATCTAAATGGACAAACGTCAAATAGACTATGCTCTATAAAAGCTTGAATATTTAATGTCTGCCTTTATTAATATTAATAAAACATGACGAAATCATTCAAAACTTTAGCCAATTACAATAAAACTATAAAAATAGTCTGTAAATGTATTTACAGTCTGTAATTACTATTACTATTTTTATAGTTTAATTATTTATGTGCATTAATAGGTATTGAATAGAATCATTACAGAAAATGAAATGCAACCATAAATCGTACCAAAAACATTTTTATTTAATGAAAAATAAAACTTTACAACATTAAGAGTAAATATTTGAGCAACATTTTTTTGTTAACAGTTGTACTGCTAAATTTTTTTGTAGAAACTGGATTTTTTGAAGATTCTTTGAATAGAAAAATAGAAACAAATAATAAAAAAACATTTATTTAAAATAGTAACCTTGTACCTTTTATTGTAACTGTTGCTATTTTAAATTAACACTTCAAAACACTGAAGTTAACAATGAAACTCTGTAAAACTCTACTGTTGGGTGCTCACAGTGGGACGGTTCCTTGAGCTTCCCCTATCAGCTGCCAGGCTGAACCACCGTATTGTGTGTTTTGTAATTTCATCATCAGTGGCGGCACGTGATACATGGCTCTTTCTCACAGCACCTGTAATACACGAGCAGATTTTCATTTAAAAAAATAATTCACACTGAAGCTACCAGTTTTTTTTTTTTGTTTTTGTTTTTTTAAAGGATACACATAACCACTGCCTTTAAAACAAAAGTGTACAATCTTACATTTATTAGGTACACTATGTAACTTTTGGCGCTCTAGCGTAGGGCTGTGCCGATAAACAATATCATATCGAATTGCGCTAAAATATGTCGATAACGATGATAAGCTCTAGGCATTTTTACTCGATATGGATTAATATAAGAGCCAATCATACAGCAGAAATATGCGACAACAGCCAATCAGCATGCAGCTTTAAACGTTCACGTCAAAGAACAAAGTCAATTTCCTACAGCACTTTGCAAAGAAAACTCGACACAAGGACGACAAAAAATTAGTGGAAGCAGTGACGAAAGTAAAACTAACCTCGAGTTATTATCCAAAAATGATAAAATTGTCGACAAAAAGGTAGCACGAATTCAGTTATATGGAAGTGGTTTGGTTATTTGAAAAGCGACCAGGCGCAGATTAAAACGATCTGTAAAATATGTCGTCGGATGGTGAAAAACAAGACTGGCAACACAACCAACCTATTCCATCACAGTGCTTCCCACACATACCCTGCGTCTCAATCTGCTCCCTAGCTTCCTAAGTCGTGAATCAGTATATCATGTAAATGAATGTGGCAGACTCCCTGATCAGTGCGCTGACTACTGAACTAGGGAGCTGATTGAGACGCACCAATAGACTTTACTTGGGCAGGCCGCCCAGGTATATTAACGGCCGCCCAAGTATATTTGGAGACACATTTATGCTTTTATTACTTTTATCCTCTCAGACTTTTGTATCCGATAAGATAAAGATAATGAAAGATAATGAAACCTTTTGGTCTGAGGCTGTTTCGTCTGATGCCTAATTGTACGAGACCTGACACCTGACGTCGTTTTTCCTGAGACCTGAAGCCTTTTAGTCTGAGGCATGACGCCTTTTCGTTGTATGACTGAGGTGTGAGGAAGTCCTAAAATGTACACCGTACCGGGTACTTTCATGCGTCCTCTGTTCTTGCGTTCTTGAGTATTGGCAAAGACTATGAACTTCGACGGTTGATGATGTAGAGCAAGAACAGGACGCAAGATCGCTTAAGAACGCATATTGAGAAACAGCCTTTGTCTTGGACACAAGATAATAATTTGTGTGAACGTCATATTAAAGGTCAATTAAACTTACGATATGTAAGTTTCACCGCTAGAAGTCGCTTATTCAAAACAAAGGCATAGCGTGGACTTGTCTTCACCTCCGCCGATGGAAAGCAATCCGACGGACTTGGGCAGAAATCATGTTCATGGATGAGCAAATGTATTAATGTTTTATTATTGTCACACTCATTGCACACTGCAATGAGTGTGACAATGGTAGCTACTTGTGGTAAATCAAACATGGTAGCTACTTGTGGTAAATCAAAAAAAAAAAAAAAAACAATTAAAAAATAAGACTGTGTTGAGTTGTATAACAATGGTTTCTATGGTTTCTACTGTACTAGTAAAACTGGAAATCGATGGTAGCACGGATATGACGTCAGTGACAGGTGATGCAGTTACACGGTCCGTGTACTGGTTAAAATTGCTAATTTTGAACATTGTTGGAAACGTTTGAGATAAAGTACATGTTTACAAAATATATAACATTGTTCTAGTGGTTTTTGGATATTTGCATCTAAAAATATTACATATTGTGCCTTTAACTCGTGGGAACTTGATAAGTCGTGACCACGAGATCATTTCGTTAAAGTAACGACATCCTTATGTCGTGGCTACGAGATCCTATGTTGAGGGAACAAAAGCGTATTGTGTTTTATACAAAGCGAAAATAGCCTGCATTTGACCAAAATTACAGAATCATCAGCAAGCGGATCAAGATCTACTTTACTGCAGAATTTAGCTCCAACCCTGATCAAGCTAAACTGCATAAACTCTGCAGGAAAATGGACATTGTCTGTCTTATAGACGCAGAGGTTGCCATCTCCACTTTTATTAAGAATATCTCTGCTAGCCTGGTGTTTGGTGACCTTTGTCAGGATTTGGCTGCTTCTTAAAAACAAAGCTGCATTCCCAGTAAAGGCTGGAATACACTACATAAAAAAAAAAAAAAAAAACTCTGAACAGATTTTAATACAACAGTGCTGAGGAGGAGTCTAGTCTACAGGTCTCAGAATATTGGGACTAGGAAGGACACAACCTCACTAGAATGCAACCTTCCTAGCCTTTGTCTGCTAGTAGCCCAGGACATGTTTCACATGCAAAATATTAATAATACTTATATTTTTTATATTATAATATTTTAAAATATTATCAATTTAATAATCATTTATTCATTTTTATTATATTATTATTTTATTAGCTTTTTATCATTTAATCTTTTGATTGTGTGGTTTCAAGGGATAAATGAGAGACATTTTAAAAAGGTTACCAGCTTTATTTGTCTATAGAAGCTGCAGTTTTATTTGGTTATAGATCATTTTAAACAACCTCAGGTGAAGAAACAGTATAATTCTACTTTAAGAAAAATTTAAATGTGGTGCACTGATGTAAAATGTATATATATCAATCAACGAGGAGTGAAACTCATTCTAAATGGCTTTGGGGAAAGTGTCATTCCAAATTTAAAGTCCAAGCTTGTTTGAGTTCCCTCTGGAGGAGACAGAGTGAAGGACTGTAGAAAGGATGTGAAGAAGAGAAAGAGCTCCATACGGGCAAGCGATTCTCCTGGACAAGATCGTTTTCCTTGGGAGGAAGAAATAAAGACAGATATGTGTTTATACTTTACAGACAGTGGGTTGCTATTGTGAAAAATAAATCTCAAATCAAAAATTTGCAAAATTGTAAAATTTTATGTATGTCTTTTGTATAAACAGACAAAACACCTGCTTACCTACTGAAAAAGGAATAAAGGCTTCGGGTTTTTCAAACTCGCCTTTAGTGTTCAGAAAATTCTGTGGGTCAAATGAATGTGGAGTCTTCCACTTGGTCTGCTCAAACAGTACTGAGGTCAGGTTAGGAATGATCTGTGTACCCTTAATGTAGAGTAAAAAAGACAAATTGACATCATCTAAGGACCAACATAAACTATCCCATGATGCATATTATGCACTTTTAAACATATATTCTCATGGCAAGAACTGTATTACTACCAATTAATTAAGTTTTGGATAAATAAAACAAATACATTAAAACTACACAAGGGTCTGATATGGCAAATAATTGGTTGAAAAGTCAGCTTTTCAACAACTTAAAGGGTTAGTTCACCCAAAAATGAAATATCTGTCATTAAGGACCCTCATGTCATCCCAAGTCCATAAGATTGTTCATCTTCGGAACACAAATTAAGATATTTTTGATGAAATCTGAGGGTTTCTGATCCACACATATGCAGCAATGTCATTGCAACTTTTGAGGTCCAGAAAAGTATTAAGGGCATCATTAAAATAGTCAACGTGACTACAGTGGTTCGACCTTAATGTAATGAAGTGACGAGAATACTTTTTGTGTGCAAAAGCAAAACGAAAATAACTTTATTTAACAATTTTAACTGTTGTCATACACAGTTGACGTACTGAATGCAGTGCAGCGCTTCCGTGTTCTACGTTAGAACGGGGACTTATTATTTGTTTTTGTTCTGTGGTTCAGACACCCTCGGATTTCATCAAAAATGTCTTAATTTGTGTTCCGAAGATGAACAAAGGTTATACGGGTTTGGGACGACATGAGGGTAAGTACTTAATGACAGAAATTTCATTTTTGGGTGAACTAACCCTTTACAAAACAGAAATCGTGCCAATGTTATAAAGGTTTATACAAGTTTTGTCATTCATCTCACCTTTGGAATTAAATATCCTCCCAATATTGTGTCTTCATTAGTCATTCTTGGCACACTAAGGGGCACAACATTGCTCATTCTCTGGACTTCGTGGATAACGGCATCAGTGTATGGCATGTTGGGTCGGTCATCTATGTTGGGTCGACGCGACTGTCCAACAACTTTATCTATTTCTGCTTGGACCTTTTCTGAACATGTGAATGAGATATTTGATGCCAAAATTCCATAACATGCATCTAACATATTTAACTACAGAGGTAAATTATGTTAGTCTAATTAGCTTATGATCCTTAACAGCCTATGATGTGTCTGTATTTTGCATTTTTTCCAAGCATGGACAAAACTGAAATTACAGTTGACTTTTTAAGCATTTTACCTTGGATTTCTGGGTATTTCATCATGTATACAAAGGCCCACAGTAAAGTGGTAGATGTGGTCTCAGTTCCAGCCACAAATAAATCAAGTACAGCATATTGCAGACCCTCTTCATGAAATCCTGCTTCCAGATCATCTTTCCTCTATAAAGAAAAGAGACATTACAACCAACACAGGGTAGACATGACAGATAAAGCGAACACAAACTAAAAAGTGGAATATATTATGTTTACCAAATATGGTGTTTATTACCAAAAACATGATAGGCTTTAAAAACAGCCATATTTTCTTCAAAATGGCTGTGATAGAGAATAATAGTACCTTCTGGATCTCAGTAAGATAGCAGTCTATAAAATCTCTGGGTGAAGAGGGGTCCCAGTCTGCATAATGCTTGTCCACCTCTTCCCTAATAAAAGCACAAACTTGATGGAAGCAGGAAAACAGGTCTTTATGAGGTCCTGGGATGAGGTCCATTACACAAGGGAAAACACTGTAAAGCTATAATGGACAAGTAACAGGTCATCTTGGGCAGGCACCTTTATTTAGTTTTGAACTAGTGCACATTATCGCCACCTTTAGTGGCAATTCAGGAGTGCCAATGACAGACCAGCATATCTCCACCACATCTCATCATCGGAATGATCATTGTATTACCTGTATCCACAGGGAAGTTTGTAGCTTAAGGGCTTTAGACATCAGACTGAGCATGTTCAGAAACCTCTGGTCAGTGTACTCAAACCTCCTGCCAAACACCATGGAGCAGATGATGTTGGAGACAGCATTGTTAATAAAGTAATGAGGATCGAATGGCAGGCCTAACAAAATACAACAGGTGAAGCTGGTTTCAGTTTCAAACTAGATTTCGACATTTTTTTTTACTTTAGTTTTGCTATGCAAATACTAAGTTGTTGGCGCTAGTTGGTTGCTTGCTTGTCAAAGAAGTCCACCTGCAATTCTCTTTGGTTCCTACATCTTGTGTCCTTAACCCTCTGGTATTCCTCATTTAGGGGTCAAACTTCAGTCACAACCGACCAAAGAATATATATATATTTTGTATATGAATGTACTATATTTTCTTTCAATAATATTCTCTAATATTTAGTATTTTGAGGGGGTTTCATGGTATGAGACAATATTCACCTCTAAATTATGCAGTATTAAAAAAAAAATAGTAAAATATAGAATTTATAGAAATATAGACTCTCTCTTTTTATATATAATGGATTTAAATATATTTGCATTTGGATATAAATATTTAGACATTATCAAAGGCTACTTCATCATTGCTGATTTGTAGATTGTACCCCAAAAATTGTTTCCCATTCAATTTCTATGGAGGTTATTTTTGACTATGAAGATCACGTCTTATTTTTTGAAGACAATTTATCCTTTTCGAATCATAGCCACAATTTTTGTGTTCATATAAAAAGTGCCATGAAGTCACCTTCATCGTACCATTCAAAACGTAAACCACCAGAGGGTTATGTGTAATATTCAAGGTAAGAGGTTTATAACAATGATGCCTAAACGGTTTAAAAATGCTTAACAGTGAATTCATAGTAAGTTCATGAATATATATATGCAACACAAATGTAATGCAAAATTCTGATCTTAACAAACAAGCATAGTAAACCTAAATATAATAAGCCATGTTATGACTGCAATGCTGCTACTGTACTTTACCATTGGTATCCATGATGGTCTTGTGCAGAAATTGGTACTCTTCCATGATGATGAACTCCAGGCTTCTCTTTCCCACACCAAAGTATTTAAGAGTACTAAGAGTGAAGCGCCTCTGTTGCTTCCAGCTGTAGCCATTATTGAAGGTTACACCTGTTGCCAGACATTACACAATATGAAAGATGTGATATTTAGAGACAGAAAGTTATTTGAAGTCTTTTCCCCAACATTTATGTATACCTTGGCACTTGATTATTTTTTTGAGCACATCATTGGTTGGGCGGCCTGTGAAAATGTCTGCTTGATCAACAAGAGCTTTCTTGACCATGTTGTAGCTATTCACAACAACAGTGTTTAAGCTTCCCAGACGCAAGCTGAAAATGTTGCCATAGTGGTCTGACAACTGGAGGGAAACAAAAATTGAAAAAATATATAAATAAACAGGGTTACATCAGACCTTGTTTGAAATTATACAGACATTATACAGACTTCGAAATTACAACATTAACCCTCTGGTGTTGTTCGGTCATTTTAGACTGAAGAAAAAAAAATATTTTGAAATTTTAAAAATCGCTACTTCAATCTGCAAACTATAAATTAGACACTATGCAGAAAAAGTGCACAGCAATGAAGGGGTGACACTCTAAAATATCAAGAGTGCAAAATAGACACATTTTGATGTTATGTGTAACAAAATGTCTTTCTGTCTTTACAAAAAGTTGTCTTTGAGAATGTCTAACTATATATCCAAATCCGCAATTTAATAAAAATAAGTATTCATGTCTAAAAACAACTAGAGAATTTATAAGCCTTTTTATATAGAGATATAGGAATCTATTGGTTAAACCTTGGCATTACAGATGTTTTTTTACTCCTAGCAGATGACACTAATCTGCCTTCAATGGAATTGAAAATGGAATTTTAAAGGCATTGTCTCTATTTTAACATGAAATACTTTTTAATTGAAAATTAATAAAATATTAGATTATATAGCCTATTATATAAAATATATAAGGGTAAATATTATTATCAGTTTTTTGTATTATTTTAATGGTAACATTTTTATCATTACTATTGCATAAATATTAATCAGGACCATGAAAAAAAAAGGAAAAATATTATTGAACAAAAATATATTACACTGATTTTACTTTTGACCGCGAACAACACAAGTGTGATCCCTAAATGAACAATGCCAGAGGGTTAAGGCGCCGTAAATTACCTTAGTTAAATAAATATGAGGTTGTGTAACATCCATGTTAAAAACATTCCCAACACAGGGGAGAGGTGTGGGTCCGGGGGGATAGTTTCTTGGCTTCCTGTTTCTCAGCTGGTCTGAGATCAGAAGAAAAAGGATGAACAACAGTAGCACAATCCCTGCATCTGTCCAATGCACTGAGGTTAAAGACAACAAAATGTTCTCCAAAACCATTTTAACAACGCTTTTATCGCCTTTATCCTGCACTGTGAAACGTAACTGCGCTATTTTTTACGCTTTAAGTTGTTTACTTCCTGGTTTACTTTCGTTTACTACGACAAAAAAACATGGGCTGAAATAAACATTCAGAGAGAGCGAGCCTGTTCGTTTTAAAAAAAAAAAATTAAGGTAAACTAATCATTACATCCATGTACTTTTACCGAAGTCAAATCTCTCTTTTGAAGCGCGTGACTGATTTTCTGCCTGTAATGACCCCTAATGACTGACACTAGCGCGAGCAAATAGCATTATAGCGCGAGCTGTAAATGAAAAATTTTATTGGCTCGATCTACTCAACTAACACGCCCCTTTCTCTAAGCGAGTAGGTGTTTGGAGTCTGCAACAGGTAGGTCTACTGAATAAGACATGAAATTAATTAATAGCTTGATAGACGCCATTCCTAGCAAAACAAAATAGTAATAATAATAAAATGAATATATATATATATATATATATATATATGTGTGTGTGTGTGTGTTATATTTATGTTATATTTATGTTAATGTATCCCATGTTGTTCAGATTCTCTCAGCAAATCTCCATGTGTTCAGAGGATAACAACCGAGTAACAATCGTTTTTCAAAATTTGTAATCTCATTTCCTTTTAATGTTTACTTTTCTCAGCAGGGCCGTCCCAAGCATGGAGAGGGGTGTAATCGCCGTCTAAAGGGAGGGGCCTGGTGCGGTCCACCACCAGTTTCATCGTCCAAACGACGATCCTGTTTCAAGACCACCAAGCGTTTATACAGACTCCAAAACGGTGATATTCTTTGACAAAAGGAACGTGCCATTTTCTTTACCATCATGATCCTGCACTTTATATATCAATGCTTTGATTTTAAATGCTGGATCATTTTAAGTTTTGTTTTACTGCTTCTTGTAGATATTATCAAATATAGGAATCCATCCAGGTTCCCTCCAGGACCCTGGCCTCTACCATTTCTGGGAAATGTCTTCACCGAGATAGATTTTAAGAACATGGATAAGGTAGGAGCAAATTATGTTAAATGAATTGCATGTAAATAAATGTTTAATGTAATGGCATGTAATGAATTTGCATGTCTGTCGAATTATATTTTATTTTACTGTTTTTTTTATTTTTTTTATTTCAGTTGGCTGAAGTCTACGGGAAAGTGTTCAGCCTAAGAGTGGGCAGTGATAAATTGATAATCGTGTCTGGATATAAAATGGTAAAAGAGGCCCTCATTACACAGATTGACAGTTTCGTTGACCGTCCAAATGTCCCACTGTTTCATAAAGTTTTTAAGGGAATTGGTAAGTACACTGTCCATTATGACCTTTTTTTTTTTTTTTTTTTTAAAAAAGGCAACACTTTTCACTAGTCAATATTCATAACATTATTTGCTAATAAACAGTACTTGTTTAGTTATTGAAATCCTTTCGTTCATTCATATTATGAAGGTACGATACTGAGTAATGGATACCTGTGGCGGATGCATAGGAAGTTTGCTGTCTCCCATTTGCGGGCCTTTGGAGAGGGGAAGAAAAGTCTTGAGCTTAGGATCCAACAAGAGTGTGTCTACCTTTGTGATGCTTTTAGGGCAGAAAAGGGTATTATCTGAATTCTAAATTAATTTGGAAGAACTTGCCAAATAATTACCTATACTTATACATTACTGTTTTCTCTCAAATAGAACCTTTCAACCCCTTGGTTACCTTAAACAGTGCTGTTTCAAATATCATCTCCTGCTTGATATTTGGACAACGCTTTGACTATCATGATGAATGTTACCAAAGAATTCTGCGTCTTGACACTGAATGTGTTCAGTTAGCAGGTTCTCCGAGAGCACAGGTACTAATTCATGATAGCATCCTTAGACACTACTTTAATTTTCTAACTACCTAGTTAATTATAATTAAGTCTATTTTCATCACCCACTATATCATCTTTTACAGCTGTATAATGTGTGTCCTCGGCTCTTGGAATATTTACCTGGCCCCCACCAGACCATTTTTTCCAACTATAAGAAGATCACCGACTTCCTGAGAGGAGAAATCATTAAACATAGAGAGGACTGGGACCCTTTAAACCCACGTGACTTTATAGACAACTACCTGACTGAGATGGAAAAGGTACAGTAACTAAAGTGGGATTTTCTTTTATCATGCTTTTGAAATACTTTGTTTTGATATTGCCAACCTAAGACACTATTTTAAGAAGAGAGTGTCATGCCTGTGAAGAGTTAATGTGTGTAACGATGGGTCGGCAGAGCGGGGATCCATTTGCAAGCTTTATTAAGAACAGTATTTACACAGGTAGACAGGGGCAAAGGCAGGAACATAAACAAGGACAGGCAAGGGTCGAGGCAGGCAGCAGGCAAACAGTATCGAGTCACAGGCAGAGATCAGGGCAGGCGGCAAACAAACACAGTCCAGTACACAGGCAAGGATCAGGGCAGGCAGCAGAGAATCACAAAGAATAAACAGTCCAACGGAAACCAGGAAACAGTCCACAAGAAAACGCTTAGTAATGATCACCGGGGCAAATCAAGACTTCGCCATGAGGTGGTGAGTGTGTAAGTCCTTTATAGTCCAGGTAGTGTGCTAAGCTGTATGTGGCAACTGGTGATTGGTGTGGAGTGTGCATGTGATTGGCAAGGAGGATTATGGGAAATGGAGTCCAGGAACTGACAGGAACAGACAGTGATCGTGACAATGTGTATGCATATTTTTTGCACATTTTTATACTGATTCCCAATTTTTCCAGAAAAAGAGTGACCCTGAGGCTGGTTTTAACATAGAAGGGTTAGTGGTGACTTGTCTAGACCTGATTGAGGCCGGGACAGAGAGCGCAACTACAACATTGCGCTGGGGTCTGCTTTTTATGATCAAGTTCCCAGAAATACAGAGTGAGTGTACTTTTCTTTTTTTCAGAGCAGGAGTAATCATGGTTCTTCATTTAAAGCTTGCAGGACGGAAATTTAGACTGTGCAAAGAACTGTGCATATACAAAATTGTATATGTCATCTGCAAGTTAGCTTGGTAATGCATCAGGTCTAGCATCTTTCATGATTGAGCTACAATATACAAGTAATACTAATAAATCACGAACCACAGTGGGTATTTCGTGCAGCTGTTAAAATAAAGTAACATTTGTAGAATAATTATGAACTTTAATGAAACGATATCAGAACATTCCGACAAAGAATACATAATCATAGAATATTTGTTTACATTTCAAGCTTTCTATAGACATATTTCTTATCGTGACTGAGGCAGGTTCATTTTTGTGACACGCAGTTCATGGAGACCGAGACGGCAGAAAGCGCATTCTGTATGTTTTCTTTATTTTACAAAAGCACAAAGTTTTGTTGTTATTGTGAGTGTGCATAAATAAAAGTAGACCTTTTACAGTTTTGAATGATGTCTTACTCTCATCTGTATGACCAAAAACGACTAATATTTTAAGTTCTTTCCAAGTCAACATGCCGGTGTTTATTGAACGCTAATTCAACATGACAGAATAAAACACGATTTTAGAACAATGCGTAGCGCCACTTGGCTTGGTGTGCCAAAACACTTATTTATAAACTTCAGTATTTCATACAAAACAATCACAAAATGCTTTGTGACATGTTGAAAAGCCGTGCATGGATTAAGGCCACTGGAACTTAAACGTAACTTAAACGCGCTGCATGTGTCATCTCTCATCACAATAGCGGAAGCGCTGACAGTTCTGATTTTACTGTTTTTAAACGTGCATATCTTAGATAAGATAATGTATATATTTATTTTATGTATTTTATATGGTCTGTTGTTGAAGTAGCAATGATTACTGTTGAGGGGGGATACATTTTATCCCCACTGGGGATACAAATAATTCAGCAGAAGCAGGGATATTTAGTCCTGCCTGGTAAATCCTGCTTATATTTCCCTTTCAGCAAATGTCCAGGCAGAGATAGACAAGGTGATTGGACAGTCACGTCAACCCTGCTTGGCTGACAGAGTTAATATGCCCTACACTGATGCTGTTATCCATGAGATTCAAAGATTTGGGAATGTTGTTCCACTGGGATTCCCTAAACAAGCTGTTAAAGACACAATATTAGGGGGATACTTCATTCCTAAGGTATGAATTCTTTTCTCTTTAGGGGTCCTGTCTAGAATAGTAAAGTTTTCATTCTCTCTTTATTAGGGCACCTCTGTGACAACAAACCTGTCTTCAGTCCTGCATGATCCAAACGAATGGGAAACCCCAGACACCTTTAACCCAGGACACTTCCTGGATGAAAATGGCCAGTTTCGGAAGAGAGATGCCTTCTTGCCATTTTCAGCAGGTAATGTTTTGTAAACACACCACCTGATATATCTTCTCAAAAAGTTATATGATTGTATTTAATTCTTTTCATTGACTTTGGGTCAGTATTAAATATATTGTTTACAGGTAAGAGAGCATGTTTGGGAGAGCCGCTGGCTCGTCAGGAGCTCTTCCTGTTCTTCACCTCTCTGCTGCAGCAATTCACCATCTCCAAATGTCCAGGAGAGGAACCCAGTTTGGAGGGCGAGATATGGTTTACATATGCTCCTGCTCCCTTCCGCATGTGTGTGTCCTCACGTTAGAGTGTGTATATGTTTCTTGCACCGATGAATAGAAAGCCATGTATCAAATAATACCTTATTTTTATATTTGCATTATGACTTAAGGACAGGTTCGGTTTTAAGTGTTTTTTCACCCTGATTATTTTCCAAGCACAACCTACATATGCTATAATTTTAACAAGAAACAACAACAAATTAAAAGTCAAGAAAATCTGACACAAAGCATGTTTACAAGTATCTGTTATGGTAGAATATCTACTCAGTTGCATGATAATTATATGAATTCTATACATACTCAAGAAAATTACTTTGTTCAGAGTAGAATTTTAACATGAGCATATATTGAATAAAAAACTTTTTTTTTTTTTTAAATGTAGGCACACCTGTATCTACCAACATGTAAGTTACTGTTTGTTACCAAGAACAGTTACCAAGATACTGGTATCTTTGTTACCAATGCTGTATCTTCACAATGTTTTAATGCTTATAGCTATTTGTTCTGATGTGTAAATGTATGTAATAGATCAACATATCTAATGTATTAATAAAAAATAGTATAGCCTACTGTGTAAATTATTTACTAAGTGTTATTTTGATGTTTATATAAATCAAAACTAACCATTTCTCATTTGGAAAACCATTTGTCAAAAATATCTCTGCTACATGCAGAACAGATAGATAGATAGATAGATAGATAGATGGATGGATGGATGTTGTTCTGTTCCTAATAATTATTAAGCAGACTGGACATGTATATGACTAGTTTCAAGTTGATAATTGTTCTGATTCCCGTTTGAACTCTAGTGAACTTGTGATGATTGTACACATTCATATGTACCATATGAAAGATAAATAGCCAAATTATATTACTAAATGTGAATGTGCAATTAAAGGTGCACAAAAAACATTATTTACATAAGAAGTTATGTGTGTGTGTGTGTGTGTGTGTGTATATATATATATATATATTGCCTATGTGTTTGTATTATCTCATGTTCATATCTTTACATTTTTAACATTTGGCCTACTCTTGATAAACTTGTGTTCATAGGTGTCTCATTCCCTGTTCTTCCTGGAATCTGGAGTGCCTTGTGTAATATCCCTTTACTCCTCCCCTCAAATCAATTTCCCAGTCCTGTACAAAAGTACTTGTACCATAAGCATTTACAAACCACAGAGCTCAAACAAGACAAAGGGAACCTGCCATTTCCCCTACCACCATGAACCTCCACTTCATATTTGACAGCTTTGATTTTAAAAGCTGGATCATTTTATTTGTTGTATTTCTGCTCATTGCTGATATAATGAAAAATAAGAATCCTTCTAATTTCCCCCCGGGACCCTGGCCTCTGCCATTCCTGGGAACTATCTTCACTAAGATGGATTTTAGGACCATGCATAAGGTAGGAGCTTAACTTTTTTAGTTTTTAATTTGCATGTCTGACAATTTACATTCGTTTTAGCATTGAATTCATTGGTAACACTTTACAATACGGGTGCACTAATATGCATTAGTTCATGCTTAACTAATGCACAGATAACCATGTTTTAATGTATGACTCATTAAGAACTAAACCATTAATTAATGATTACTGCATCAGCAACTAATAAAGTTTCTATATGATTAATAGATTAAGTAATATATGAATTGTTATTAATTAAATGTGTCATAATGTAGTAATTCCTTAATAACATATTTTATTAACTAATAGTGTAAGTTAATGTGTTAATTACCACAATGGGTTGAAGCCATGTACTTCAACTTCCAGCTGTCTGCTTTAATTAATCATTAACTAATGGTTTGAAAATGTATCATTATGGTAATTAACACATTAACTTACACTTTTAGTTAATAAAATATGTTATTAAGGAATTACTACATTATGACACATTTAATTAATATCAATTCATATATTACTTAATCTATTAATCGTATAGAAATGTTATTAGTTGCTGATGCAGTAATCATTAATTAATGGTTTAGTTCTTCATGAGTCATACATTAAAACATGATTATCTGTGCATTAGTTAAGCATGAATTAATGCATATTAGTGCACCTGTATTGTAAAGTGTTACCAATAAGATAAATATTTTGAATTTCAGTTGGCTGAAGTCTACGGGAAGGTGTTCAGCCTAAGAATAGGGAGTGAGAAATTGATAATCGTATCTGGATATAAAACTGTAAAGGAGGCCCTCATTACTCTGAACGACAGTTTCATTGACCGTCCAAATGTCCCACTGTTTCATAAAGTTTATAAAGGAATTGGTAAGTAAACTGACCATAATGAATAAAACCATTTTTTATTCTCAAATGGAGTTTGATTTCTTAATGATAATCAAACTTTCATCTTTATGTGTCATTATGTAGGTTTAACAATGAGTAATGGATACCTGTGGCGGATGCATAGGAGGTTTGTTGCCTTCCATTTGCGGACCTTTGGAGAGGGGAAGAAAGTCCTTGAGCACAGCATCCAGCAAGAGTGTGTCTACCTTTGTGAAGCTTTTAAGGAAGAAAAGGGTATGGTCTCTAAATGTCTCATCAACTGGAGAGTTTTAGTTCACTTAGGCAAAGAAGGATGAAAACAATTTGCCAGTTTGATTAATATTCATGCTTTCTCCCAAACAGGACCTTTCAACCCTATGGCCATCTTACACGGTGCTGTCTCAAATACCGTTGCCTGTTTGACATTTGGACAACGCTTTGACTATCATGATGAATGTTACCAAAGAATTCTGTGTCTTGACAATGAATGTGTTCAGTTAGCAGGTTCTCCGAGAGCACAGGTACTGATTCATGATAGCATATAGTTAATTCACTGTGAGTTAGAATATTAAAGTAGTGTCTAACTTCTATTAATATTCTAACTCACAGCAAATTAATTATAATTAGAAATCTGTATTCATCACCCCATATATCATCTTTTACAGCTGTATAATGTGTGTCCTCGGCTCTTGGAATATTTACCTGGCCCCCACCAGACCTTTTTTTCCAACTATAAGAAGATCCTAGACTTCCTGAGAGGAGAAATCATTAAACATAGAGAGGACTGGGACCCTTTAAACCCACGTGACATTATAGACAACTACCTGACTGAGATGGAAAAGGTAACTAAAGTGGTATTTTTTATTATTTTTATTTTTTAATTAAAATTTTAAATAATTCAATACTTTTTCCCCCCAGAAAAAGAGTGACCCTGAGGCTGGTTTTAACATAGAAGGGTTAGTGATATCTTGCCTAGACATGATTGAGGCCGGGACAGAGACCGGTGCTACTACATTACGCTGGGGTCTGCTTTTTATGATCAAATTTCCTGAAATACAGGGTTAGTGTGGTTTTAGTTTTTATTTACTGGTTAAAGTACCTACAAATGTCCCCACTTTAGGACTAACTTGTATTTCCCATTCAGAAAAGGTCCAGGCAGAGATAGACAAGGTGATTGGACAGTCACGTCAACCCTGCTTGGCTGACAGAGTTAATATGCCCTACACTGATGCTGTTATCCATGAGATTCAAAGATTTGGGGATGTTGTTCCACTGGGATTCCCTAAACATGCTGTTAAAGACACAATATTAGCAGGGTACTTCATTCCTAAGGTATCTATTCTATTCTATTCTAGAAAATAATCTGATGTTGGCATAAAATTCTTAAGAGATTCAGTCATTGTTTCTGTACTGGATGCTGCACAAATGCAATAGTTTTCATTCTCTCTTTATTAGGGCACCTCTGTGACAACAAACCTGTCTTCAGTCCTGCATGATCCAAACGAATGGGAAACCCCAGACACCTTTAACCCAGGACACTTCCTGGATGAAAATGGGCAGTTTCGGAAGAGAGATGCCTTCTTGCCATTTTCAGCAGGTAATGTTTTGTAAACACACCGCCTGATATATCTTCTCAAAAAGTGATATGCTTGTATTTATCTTTTGGACTTCTGGTATTAAATACATAAGAGCATGACAAGCACACACTAATTATTAGTGGTTAAACGGATCGTTGTTGATCCGTGATCCGTACGGACCAAGCCCCACGGTTCGGGACGCATGTGATTCGTGGATCAATTGCAAGTTTAACCGCAATAGAGTGAAAGGTTATCATTTGCACGTGTTTTGTCTTGCTAGTTTACACATTAAATAGATATAAAACCATTCCAGCGCTAGAACAGGCAAAAGAGGATTTAATTCGGTATCGCACGCCACGCTGTTATCGGTGCACACAGACGCACATATATACAAGGCTCGCGCGCACAGAGAGAGAGAGAGAGAGAGAGAGAGAGAGAGAGAGAGAGAGAGAGAGAGAGAGAGAGAGAGAGAGAGGCGCGTTTCTGATAGCTCGCAAACTCCAAATTGATTTCTCTTTCGCGTCCTCAGTGCACTTGGATGGACACATATGTTAGTCTCGGCAAGTATTCTCGTAAACACATTCGGTTATGTCTTAATTGAACGAGGTGAGAATTCGGATGTGTGCGTGCATGGGCGTGCATCTTACTCTTAAAGTGATAGCAACCTATAAATACTTGCTGTTGTCTGTCATGTAAATCAAACAACATAACACAGCTTTAACAAAGATTAATCTATATTAAATTTATACAGTGAACAGTGTCATTTTACATTTAATAATTACATTTCCGTACACGAAAATTAATACTACAGTTAGACCTTATACTTTATTTGTAACTTGATGTTGTATTTATCTATGCTTGTAATTGGTGTACAGTATTTGTTCTTTTTACAGTCTGTTTACTTGCCTTTAATAAAGTATTAGTCAGGCTAGTAGTTTCTGCTGTGGTATCGGAGTAGTTAAAGTGGGCTAAGTAATAAATGCAAAGTTACCCCCCAACCCCCTTTTTTTTTTTTTTGTGCTGATCCGAAAAATGATCTGATCCGTGACTTAATAACAATTGTTTTTGTTTGACATTACAATGCTACATGTGAGAGAGGATGTTTTTATTATGAACTGATTCACTAGGATGAATGCTGAAGTCTTACAATGCTACATACAGTGAGAGTTGAGCGTTTTGGTGAGCATTATTGTCAGACATTTGGGCTTATTGTTATACTTGTATACTCATCAAAGCTTGTTACTGGAAAAGCTACAGTACTTTGAAAACAGCTGAACTGTCACGCTAGTGACCCTAGTGAAATATTTTTTTGTCAATGCTACAATATGAAGTGTAACCTTGCCTTATGGCATTTGTTTACAGGCAAGAGAGCGTGTGTGGGAGAGCCGCTGGCTCGTAATGTGCTCTTCCTGTTCTTCACCTCCCTGCTGCAGCAATTCACCATCTCTAAATGTCCAGGAGAGGAACCCAGTTTGAAGGGCGAGATATGGTTCACATATGCTCCTGCTCCCTTCCGCATATGTGTGTCCTCACGTTAGAACAAAACAATGCTATTAAAATAAGACATAAAGTATGTTTTCTGATATGTGTTTCTGGCTGAACATCAACTGTAACTATACCACTTAGTTATACTTTATGCTACCATAATCTCCAGATTTTATTTTTAGCGCAAACAGTAGAGCATTGGGCTAGCAATGTCAAGGTCATGGGTTCCATTCCCAGGGAATGCATGAACTGATACGTGTATACCTTAGTCTCTTTAGATAAAAGCATTTGCCAAATACATAAATGTCAAATGTTGAATAGCAGACTTGTTTTTGATGTATAATTGTTCATGTATCAATACATGTATTAATGCATTGTGTAAATGATTTACATTAGTATAGCTATTCATATTTGTCATGTAAATAAACTGCACCTGAGTTGAACATTTGTCACATAAAAATATCTCTTTTTCATATAAAAAGATAGATGAATAGAATTGTTTCAGACAAAAAAATATTATTTGAGTTATACCGAGTGAAGAAATGTTTCACAGACTCATTACTAAACAACAGCTGAGGTATTATGTAACATTGGGGCCCCAGACCCATGAGAGGCCTCTTCCTGTTGAACCCTGAAACACTTTGGGTGTACAGACTACACACAGCAGACACACACTCCCTTTTAGATTCAGTGTGTACTTGTTTTTTTTTTTTAGGATAAATGCCCCCTCTCTGACTAGTGTGAGGGAGGTCCACATTCTTTTGTCCCCTTTTTAATGGGTTTGTTTGTTCAATCAACTAAATTGTAAATTTAATGGATTGTATTAATTTTATGCAATGTTAAAAAAAAGTGTGATAAGTAAAGTTTACACTTAAAAACCTCTCATACTGTGAAAATGGAGCAGCACATATTAGGCCTACAGTACATTTCTGTAGAGAATAAGAGGAAAAGAGCAAAACAAGGGTGTCTTATTACCTCTCCCAACCCACTCGACTACTTAATCATTCAGAAACAAAGGCCCTGCAGATGCAAGCATATGGTATATTACACATATGTTTTAGCTGTAGTGTTACAGACTGTGCTGTTATGCATCAAGAACCACGTTGTCTAACTAAAACACTTTAACATTGTAACGACTACACAGATGTTCATATCTGCTGTCTGCATGCATGTGTGGCTTATCTCTTCAGTTTGTAGTTCAACTGTATAATTCAGTCATTATTAATGGCTTGTTCCTGGTAAAAATTATTTTGGAATGTAGAGTAGTAGTTCACACAGAGGTTGGAATGGGGGTGTGTTTTTTGTTACAAACTATAGACATAATTACATAACATTGTTACATAATGGCTTCCAAACTCTTCATATGCCCCCTTGCTGCTGACTGAGACCCACATTAACTTGTTTTGCAGATAAAAAGTGCATGTGAACTCTCACACACACCCTGTTCACAACAGTCGGGTTGAAATAAGTTTACTTCAGAAGAGTTTGCTGTCCATGGACTCAGTCATGATTTTAAACTCCTTATACGAGTGCCTGGATTTTAAAGGCTGCTTGTTTTTTATTTGTTTACTGCTGCTGCTTATAGATATGATCAGAAATAAAAATCCAACAAATTTTCCACCAGGACCCTGGCCGCTACCCGTCCTAGGAAATGTCTTCACTGATGTTAACTATAAAACTGTGGACCAGGTGAGCACTCTTGAATTAAGACAATGAAATAATCATATAACATTAAGATTTAATATATAAATGTTTATATATTGATATATAGATATTTAATTTATGGTTAACTATATTTAACTATATCTATTTATAATATTTTAAAAAATCAAGTAAATACAGGTTTCCATGATTTTTATATTTTCACATCTTCTACTTGTTTATAGTAATCTAATTACTTTTTTTCCCAGCTGATTGAGAAGTATGGGAACATCTTCAGCCTCAGAAATGGATATGATAAAATAGTGTATGTGTCTGGGTTTAAAATGGTGAAGGATGTTTTGATCACTCAAGGGGAAAACTTCATTGACCGCCCTATTTCACCTTTATTTGACTCACTTTATAAAGGCAGAGGTAGGTGTATGTATCGGCTACTATATGAAATTATTAATACTTAGTAATATAACAATACCAATAAGCAGACCAACCTTTTCAAGAAAGGAAATACAAAGCTACAGTATGGAATCAAAGTAGCAAGATAGATGGTGATTATTGTCACTCAGTTATACAGTTTCATTGCAGATTAGCAAAGTGTTAAAGGAACACTCCACTTTTTTTGAAAACAGGCTCATTTTCCAACTCCCCTAGAGTTAAACAGTTGAGTTTTACCATTTTCGAATCCATACAGCCGATCTCCGGGTCTGGCGGTACCACTTTTAGCATATAGTATAGTTCATTGAATCTGATTAGACCGTTAGCATCTCGCTCAAAAATGACCAAAGAGTTTCGATATTTTTCCTATTTAAAACTTGACTCTTCTGTAGTTACATTGTGTACTAAGACCGACGGAAAATGAAAAGTTGAGATTTTCTAGGCCAATATGACTAGGAACTATACTCTCATTCCGGCGTAATAATCAAGGAACTTTGCTGTCGTACCATGGGTGCAGCAGGCGCAATGATATTACGCAGCGCCTCTCACAAATGTCTCCATGGTTGCAAGGCACGCTCCCTGTGCAAGCAGGGGGTCACAGGCGCTGTGTAATATCATTGCGCCTGCTGCACCCATGGTACGGCAGCAAAGTTCCTTGATTATTACGCCGGAATGAAAGTATAGTTCCTAGCCATATCGGCCTAGAAAATTGCAACTTTTCATTTTCCATCAGTCTTAGTACACGATGTAACTACAGAAGAGTCAAGTTTTAAATAGGAAAAATATTGAAACTCTTTGGTCATTTTTTAAGGAGACACTAACGGTCTAATCAGATTCAATGAACTATGCTAAGCTATGCTAAAACTGGTACCGCCAGACCCAGAGATCGGCTGAATGGATTCGAAAATGGTAAAACTCAACTGTTTAACTCTAGGGGAGTTGGAAAATGAGCCTATTTTCAAAAAAAGTGGAGTGTTCCTTTAATTTTGTTTGATTGTACACCAGGTCTAAACACAATTTTCTTCCATTGTCTTTGACACTGACTGGAAAGGGATGTCCTTTAACAATGGCTACTCATGGAGGAAGCAACAGCAGTTTGCCATGAGTCACTTGAAAAACTTTGGAGAGGGGAGGAAGACTCTAGAAGAACATATTCAACGAGAGTGCTACTTCCTGTGTGAAGCCTTTAAAGAAGAGCAGGGTAAGTGCCCATATACACTCTTATATATAAAGGCTGTTTATTGGCTCCATATATAACCTTTAACATCCATGGAATTTTTCCTCTGCACAATAGTTCTTCTAAGAACTGCGCCCTTAAAGGTTTTTTGGGGAATCCTAAACGGTTCTTCTATGGCATTGCTGAACTTTTTTTTTTTTGTAATGACACTTTAATATGTAGAATGACAGTTTTCGGGGCAATTAGAGTTGCATTTCATATATTAAGAACAAGAATGAGGTCAGGTGAGATAATAACTTTCAAACCATGGGCCTGAAAGCACCACAATAACACACCAAATTCGCACTACCATTTCACAGAAATTTTCTGTATAGTGTCTTAAACCACAATATTCAGTATATCATTCTGTCACTGTCTTTACCTTGACACACAGGTTGCCCTTTTGACCCTTTGGTCAAAATAAACAATGCAGTGGCTAATGTTATCGGTAGCCTGGTGTTCGGCCATCGATATGAGTATGATGATGTTGATTTCCAGAAGCGTCTTCAAATGAGTGCAGAGTCAGTGTTTCTTACAGGATCTGTGTGGAACCAGGTAGAGTCTATTGAAAATACAGCTTGTTTATAAAAAAAAAACAAAAAACTTTTTGATACTGATTATAACACTCATGTTTAGGGAAAAATTCTGGTAAAATATAGGAGCAAAAAAAAAAAAAAAAAAACTTGAAACGTAATATCACCATGGAGATTACTCATCAAGTTTTTTTTTTAGCTGTATGATACCTTCCCGGGTATAATGAAGTGGTTGCCAGGACCTCATCAGACAATAATCTCAAACTATCAAGAGTTATCAAACTTCCTGAAAGAAAAGGTCAAGCAACACAGACCAGACTGGGACAGCAACAATCCTAGAGATTATATTGATGCTTACTTGACAGAAACTGAGAAGGTAAACTGAGTTCTGCAGCAATAATGGGTGATGTACCCAAGTATGTTTTTAATTAATTTCACTACTAAGCAAATTACTGCTACTTATTCATGTTTTTGTGCTTCATTTGGGCCATAGAGGAAGAATGACACAGAGGCAGGGTTTAATATTGGCAGTCTGGTGTGGTGCATGGTGGACTTGTTTGAGGGTGGAACTGAAACAACAACCAACACACTCCGATGGGCTCTGCTTTTCCTGATCAAGTACCCTGACACTCAAAGTACAATAATATTATATACTTAACATGAACAGTAATAAAGGACAGAAACCTATGCGGTTAGAGTCCCGCCTAAAGTATTGCGGTCACGGGTCAAAAAATAATAAGCGTGAATTGATTCATGCTTGTTATTTTTTTAAATGCACTTTTAATTTTTCGATTCACACTTATTATATTTCGATCCGTGACCACGTTCTTTGCCATTCTGATAATTTTGCATTATTTTTTTTAAGTTTGTGTTATATATTTTTACATGTGTTTTTTAATTTTTGATTCACGCTTATTATTTTTTGATCCGTGACCGCAATACTATTGGCGGGAATCTAACCCCATAAGAAACAGCCTTGCTGTACTTAATGTGCATTGTTGTTTCTCAACAATGTTCTTAAAATGTTTCCTTAGAGAAGGTCAGAGTAGAGATTGAGCAGGTGATTGGCTCCCGTCCACCTACTATGTCCGATAAGGCAAACATGCCTTACACCAATGCTTTCATTCATGAGGTTCTCAGGAAAGCAAACCTTGTGCCTCTCAATATGGCTAGAGTTGCGAGAAAGGACACAACTCTTGGTGGCTACTTGATACCAAAGGTAAAAGAAGATTACTGTGGTATTTTTAATGTTTAAATATTTATATACTATATATTTATTCCTTTCTGTGCTGAATTAAGGGTACTGTGATGATCACTAATCTGACGTCAGTGCTGTATGACAAACATGAATGGGAAACACCAGACACCTTTAACCCTGGACACTTTCTAGACTCTGAGGGCCAGTTCTGCAGGAGAAATGCCTTTTTCGCCTTCTCAGCAGGTACAGTTCATCTATTGCTTATTTCTGCTGTCATCTTAGTCAACCTGCCTGTTAAAACATATATTTGGACTGCAAAAAGTGTAATTCAGCCAAGTAACCTTGATGCATCAGTTCAACTGTGATACACCGACAGGCAAAAGGCAGTGTCCAGGAGAGTACCTCGCACACATGGAGCTGTTCATCTTCCTCACCATCCTCCTTCAGACCTTCAGTTTCAGTCCTCCTCCTGGTGAGGAGCCCAGTCTGGAGAGCCAGGTGGGCTTCACACAGGCACCTCTGCCATACAAGCTCTGCGCTCACACGAAATGAAGGAGTGAGAATGGAGTGTATGCAGTATGGCAACTTATCTGCAAGAAATATCACCCACAGCTTCCGTTTATTTATGGTTACACTCTGGGACTTTTACATATACAAACTATGTACATGCTCATTTAAAGTATAGTGTGATGCCTAAGAATTCCTGTATTACACAGATTATGATTTGGTGCTCTGGCCTTAAAAACTTGCCTCCAGTTTACACATGGAAAGAATTTATTCTGTCTGAAAATAGCCACGTTCGGTAAAATTTGTGAACCTTTTTTTCTTAGTTACATACTTCTCTTTACGCATTATTAATTTCCCTCCTACCGTTCAACAGTTTGGGGTCAATACGATTTTGATGAATACTTTTATTCAGCAAGGATGCATTAAATTGATAATAAGTGACAATAAAGGCATTTAAAATGTTTCAGAAGAATGCCTATTACTAAAACAATCCTATAATATAATAATATTGTTATAATGTTATACACAATGTTATAATGGTATGTTATATAGTCTATCTATCTATGTACACACACTAAAACATTTACATCTGATAATACATTTACAACAGTTTCCTGCCTTATTAACATTATATTTATTTTGCTCAGCCTGACTCAACTGTAAACCCTAATCAGTTGTCAGAACTCAAAAAAAGTTGAATGAGAAATTTAAAGTTAAGAAACTCAAAGTTTTAGTAAGATCTTTATTTTGTACTCATACATTTTTATTTTTCTTAACTTGAAATATTTGAGTACACTGATTTATACATTTAACTTAAAATTATCAGGTTATCTCAATGTAAAGATTTTGCTAGCTATAACAAACTAATTCAGAAAATGCCAATATAATGGAAAGTACCTTTTACTCAAAATGTGCCAAAAAGTTTAACTATTATTTTTGAGATCATTCAACATCTATCAGAGATTTAAGTTAACACGAAATATTAAAGTTTAGAGTTCAGGGAACTTGAAAAAATAGATTCAACCATAATCAAATATTTTAATGTCAAACATACGCCCTCTAGTGGCGTTTTTTCTTCTTCTTTTTTTTACCAAAATGTGACGTCATCGCTGAATGTGCACTCAGGCGCTTTCCCTCCTTGTTTGCAGGGCAGTTAGATTCGACAGCAGGTCAATTCAAGTCCAAATACATGCATTTTTATTTCGATAGCTACAAAAATATGTAAGTATTCAGCTGTTTAAAATAATGTTTCAGACTGGTCTAATTATAGTTGGTATCGGTACACACACACACACACACACACACACACACACACACAAAACATAACACTTAATTTGAGCATTTACTCTCCCTATCGAGTGCCATGGGCAAAGCATGCTGGAAAATGGAAATCCCAGCCCGGTTTCAGTTAAACTTAAGTTAGTCTAAATTAAAAGAAATGAGTTCGTACAACTCAAACCAATGAAACAGTTCAGTTTACTTAAAATATATCAGTCCTGTGAACTCAAAAGAAAAAGAAAGTTCTAAATTCTCATAACAGTTAATTTAACTGAACTGATTTGTTCAATTCAAGTTTGTCCTACTCAAACCAATTAAGTATTTTAAGAATTAGGGTTTACAGTGTACCTGTATTGAAGAACTGATGTGGTGTGTATCTTTGTGATTTTGCTTTACTTTTATCTTCCTTTCAAGTCTAGACATTTAAGCTTTGCCTGAGTGACCATTAGTGTGCTTTATTGATTGATTTACAAGCAATAAAACATGAATTCAATCTATGGAAAGTGCTGAGTCATTGGGCCTATCAGGTTATACTGATCTCGTCCCCCACTCAAATAAGCCTACAAGGTTTCTGAAAACGAGTGAAGCATTACACTATTAAAGTACCATTATATATTACAAATAGAGTATCTGTAAAATAAAAGTGCAATGGACATGAGCTCCTAAATTTACTGTCAAAACCTTCATGTGATTTACACTGACAACTTGTGTCCCCTCTTTACACTGGATAAGCCAAAGAGCAAATATAGCACTGGATGAATGTGTGGGTGTGGGGAGGATTCAATCATTAGCACTGTGGCAAATGTCAACCTCGGTTAAAAATGAACCTGCAAGGCATAAACTCCAATAGTCCACATCATTGCTCATCTCACTCATGCTGCAGAAAATAATTCAATCTGAGACTTCTCATTAATATGTATGAACATATTACCCAACATCGATTTGACAATCACACATCTCTCGCACAACAGGTGCGATTATAATCCATCAAGATCTTGTGTAACTTTGAGTGCGTTCTGTGTGCAAAACATGTGAATGTGAATTACATGTTTTAAGTTGCTGTAATCATTCAGTAAGTTCTATACAGGCACGTGTAGTGGGAGGGGGCTTTGGGGGCTCGAATGTGAGGGGAGCGGCAGGCTGAACAGATGGACAAAGACTGCCTGTTCGACATATTCTGCTAACCTCACATTTTTCTTCTGTGCTTGTCATGGCGTTAACTGCAATTCTCGAGATTCTTGATTTTAAGGGACTATTGCTTTTCGTGGTAGCTTTTCTTTTGGTGGCAGACTACCTGAAGAACAGAAACCCACCGAATTACCCACCAAGCCCTTTCTCTCTTCCACTCCTAGGAAACATCTTTAACATCGACTCCAAAGAGCCACATATATATCTGACAAAGGTGAGCAGACAATATTGCACTGGAAAAACTGTTTATTAATGTAGAAAAACATAAAAATAAAAATAAATGCTTACTGCTGACACTTTGCATTATGGACTATGACGTGTTTGAACAGATTTTTTGATAGTGGATATCACTTAGCAATAAGTAATATTTGATAAGGAAATATAAAAATTAACTCAAACAAGCCTCAGCAACATAAAAAAAAACTCAAATTAGACGTAAATAAAATAATGGTTTTATAAAAAAAGGTATAATTCTATAACACTGATTAACATGGTTCATGTCTTCTAGCTCATGCTTGCAGTTTGCTGACAAAAAACATTTATGGACCAAATGATTTGCATTAGTTCCAGTCACATGTCTCAAGCCTCTGAAACATTGTTTTCCTTACAGCTAGGCCATGCCTACAACAATATCTTCAGTCTGCGATTAGGAAGAGACAAAGTAGTCTTCATTACTGGTTATAAAATGGTAAAGGAGGCCCTGGTGACTCAAGCTGAAAACTTTGTGGACCGGCCCTACAGTCCAGTGCAAACACGAGTCTATTCGGGCAATGGTAGGTTAAATGGTTGTGACCTATCCCAAGAGTTAGGGAAAAGCATTGTTGATTGTGAAACTGGACAACTCTTTACATTCAAGACAGATTATTTTGCAAGAACACTACTACAAAAAAAGGAAAAAAAAAGTAACATTCCTTAAAATTGTGAATCCCAAGAAGTTACATCATTTGGATCCATTTTGTAGTAATTTTCCCCCCCTAAATTGTATGATTGCCTGCATTCATCAAGCTCAACCACTCAACCCTGTTACTCAGATTATTAAAACATTTTTCTTTAATTTATAGGAAATAAAAGCTTTTCAATAACTAAAACCAACATATGGTGTGTGTTTGATGTTATTTAATGTTTATTTCTATTATTAAAATAAGTATTTTAAGTATTCACACATAAGCTTGGTAACAGGGTTTGAAAAAATTGCTTGCATAAAGTCACAGAAAAGTAGAAAACAACACAGCATATATAACATTTAGATTGATCCCCAGGGTTGACAATCAATATTTTCTGAAGTTTATATACATACTTTCACTGATCATTTGTTGGGAAGGAAAAAAATTAGGCCCTATTTTGTACCCTCACGATTACATGCTGATTATTTGCGCCCCTGCAGCTGGACTCTTCTTCAGTAATGGTGAGATGTGGAAGAAGCAACGCCGTTTTGCTCTTTCAACACTGAGGAACTTTGGTTTGGGAAAGAAAACAATGGAGCTGGCCATCTGCGAAGAGAGCCGCTTCTTGCTGGATGAGATGGACAGACAGAAAGGTACACAATACCTAATATGCATGCATACGTATGTAAAGAGTCTTGAATAAAGTAAGGAATGGTGAGTAAACGTTTGCAGCATCAGTTCAAGTTAAACAATGAGAACTCATTTCATTTTTGTTATTCTCAGGAGCTACCTTTGACCCAACAATCCTGTTCAACAATGCTGTTTCCAATATCATCTGTCAAATGGTTTTCAGTCAGAGATTTGATTATGCTGACCACCAATTCAGGACAATGCTAAAATATATTTCTAAAAGCATTCAATTAGAGGGCTCTATTTGGGGGCAGGTAAATGAATTATTTTTCTTTCTGATAATTGTCCTGGAAGATTGTTTCTAACAATTCCAAAATGTATATCTCACAATTTTGACTTTTTTCTCAATTTGCAATTCCGAGTTTAGATATAAACTCTACGGAGCCCCTAAAGGGACATGGTGATGGGAAAAAAATATGAGATGGAAGGGAAAATATTTTTCAATGCTTTTGCGTTCCCTCACAAACTTTGCATTCGGTTTACAGGGGAACACAAAAATTGAGAGGAAATGCAAAGGTTTTGTGAGCAAACGCAAAGTTTATCGAGGTAACGCAAAACTTTTGCAAGAGAACACAAAAGCACTGAAATATATTTTGAAATATATATCCTACATTATATTTTTTCCATCACCATGTCCCTTTAGGGGCTCCATAAAACTTAGAATTACAAGATATAAAGTCAGAATTGTGATATAAACTTGCAAATGCAAGAAAATATTGAGAGTTTATATCACCCAATCCTGACTTTTTTCCTCTGAATTTTGAGATAAAAAGTCACAATTAGCGATTTTACTAACAAAGATTTGGAAAAGAACTTATTTTAGGATAAAGTGCCCAAAAAGGCCCTAAAAACCAACAAGATTGCCTTTGATAAATCTATCCAATCACCCATCACTAATCGTGGTCATGCAGCAGTAGTACAGACCCTATATATATTTTTCTTTCAGCTCTATGAAGCATTTCCAGGTATTATGAAGCACCTTCCAGGGCCGCACAATGACATGTTCAGTAACTACAAATTATTACATGCCTTCGTAAGAGAGTTTATCATCAAACACAAGGCCGAACTGGACCCCTCAGAGCCTCGGGACTACATCGACAGCTTCCTTATTGAGATGATGGAGGTAATACAACTATTAAAATGACAGGATGACTACAAACTAGCCTCTTTAACTTACATTTATTTGTATGAATACAGCAACTTATTTGACTTCTTCCATCCCTGACCAGAAGCCACATGAAACAGCAGACGGGTTTGACGAACAGAACCTCGTTCCATGTGTTCTAGACCTGTTTCTGGCCGGGACTGAAACTACATCCACCACATTATGTTGGGGTCTCATATACCTCATCACTTACCCAGAAGTACAAGGTAAGACAACAATCTATGCATATAAGTAGTAAAACATATGGAACTGACATTTGAATATATGGTGTTATTTGCAGAAAAAGTCCATGAGGAGATAGACAGAGTGATTGGACGCTCACGGGAGCCGAGTATAGCCGATAAGGCCAGCATGCCCTTCACTGAGGCGGTCATCCATGAGATTCTGAGATTTGGAGATATTGTACCAATGAATGGCTTACGAGTGGCCGACAAAGACACAACCCTTGGAGAGTGCTTCATCCCAAAGGTGAGTGATCACCTTAAAGTCATGCATATCTTCATATTGTAAATACACTAAATTGCCAAAAGTTTTGGGACGCCTGCCTTTACGTGCACATGAACTTTAATGACATCCCATTCTTAATCTGTAGGGTTTAATATGGAGCTTTTCACAAGGTTTAGGAGTGTGTTTATGGGAATTTTTGACCATTCTTCTAGAAGCGCATTTGTGAGGTCAGGCAGTGATGTTGGCGAGAAGGCCTGGCTCACAGTCTCCGCTCTAATTCATCCCAAAGGTGTTCTGTCAGGGTTGAGGTCAGGACTCTGTGCAGGCCAGTCAAGTTCCTCCACACTAAACTCGCTCATCCATGTCTTCATGGACCTTGCTTTGTGCACTGGTGTGCAGTCATGTTAGAACAGGAAGGGGCCATCCCCAAACTGTTCCCACAAACTTGGGAGCATGAAATTGTCCAAAATGTCTTGGTATGCTGAAGCATTAAGAGTTCCTTTCACTGCAACTAAGGGGCCAAGCCCAACCCCTGAAAAACAACCATAATCCCCCCTCCACCAAACTTTACACTTGGCACAATGCAGTCAGGCAAGTACCGTTCTCCTGAAACCGCCAAACCCAGACTCATCCATCG
Source organism: Ctenopharyngodon idella (assembly GCF_019924925.1). Classification (NCBI taxonomy): domain Eukaryota; kingdom Metazoa; phylum Chordata; class Actinopteri; order Cypriniformes; family Xenocyprididae; genus Ctenopharyngodon; species Ctenopharyngodon idella. The sequence goes on along the minus strand of NC_067239.1, from coordinate 17,377,410 downwards.
GATTGCCAGACAGAGAAGTGTGATTCGTCACTCCAGAGAACACGTCTCCACTGCTCTAGAGTCCAGTGGCGGCGTGCTTTACACCACTGCATCTGACGCTTTGCATTGCACTTGGTGATGTAAGGCTTGGATGCAGCTGCTCGGCCATGGAAACCCATTCCATGAAGCTCTCTACGCACTGTTCTTGAGCTAATCTGAAGGCCACAAGAAGTTTGGAGGTCTGTAGCTATTGACTCTGCAGAAAGTCAGTGACTTCTGTGCACTGTGCGCCTCAGCATGCGCTGACCCCGCTCTGTGATTTTACCACTTACCTACCACTTCATGACTGAGTTGCTGTTGTTCCCAATTGCTTCCACTTTGTTATAATATCACTAACAGTTGACCGTGGAATAATTAGTAGTGAGGAAATTTCACAAATGGACTTATTGCACAGGTGGCAACCTATCATGGTACCACACTTGAATTCACTGAGCTCCTGAGAGCGACCCATTCTTTCACAAATGTTTGTAAGTCTGCATTCCTAGGTGCTTGATTTTATACACCTGTGGCCATGGAAGTGATTGGAACACCTGAATTCAATGATTTGGAGGGGTGTCCCAATACTTTTGGCTATATAGTGTATTTTATCACTTCTAAAAGAGTTGAATGTGGCTGAATGACGTTTCACTTTGAAAGATCAATGATGTAATTTGTCACAATATGAAGTCTAACTCTTTCTGATTCATTGTTAAACCAGGGTACAGCAATTTTGCCCATACTGCACTCTGTTCTCTTTGATGAAAATGAATGGGAGACACCCTACAAGTTCAATCCAGGGCACTTTTTAGACAAAGAGGGCAAGTTTGTGAGGCGGGATGCATTCATGCCATTTTCTGCAGGTAAAGTGAGAGAAGAAACAACAAAAAAAGGACTTTACTATGAATCATCTACAATATTGTTCAAAAGTTTGGGGTCAGTAAGATTTTTTTTTTTAAAGAAATTAATAGTTTTATTTAGCAAGGATGCATTAAAGTGATTAAGTGACAGTAAAGACTTGTATGTTGTTACAAAAAGTATCTTTTCAAATAAATGCTGTTTTTAAAAAAAAAACAAAAAAAAACACTGAAGACTAGAGTAATGGCTAAATTCAGCTTGTCCATCACAGGAATAAATTACATTTTAAAATATATTAAAATAGAAAACATGTGTTTTATATTCTAATAACATTTCACAATATTACTGTTTTACTGTATTTTGAGCAAATAAATGCAGCCTTGGTGAGCTTTAGACACAAATATTTACAAATCTTACAGACCCCAAACTTTTGAATGGTAGTGTAAATGAAAGTCAAACCGACATTATGAACTTATTAAAATGTTTATTTACATTAACAGTCGCCCCACTCTGTCTCTCTCTCTCAGGAAAAAGGGTCTGTTTGGGGGAGCAGCTTGCTAGAATGGAACTCTTCTTATTTTTTGTCAGTTTGTTCCAAAAATTTCGATTTTCAGCCGCAGAGGGTGAGAAGCTCAACCTTGATGGAGTGATAGGAGTAACACGCACCCCACACCCCTTCAAGATCCATGCAACGGCACGCTGAACAAATCATACTTTCTTTGGAAATCAACAATTATATTATACATGTTTTACTTAATATGAAATTTGATATGTTTAAATCTTTGAGAAAACAAATCACTGGAGGTTATGACCTTTTTTTTTTCTGACTCGAAAGTTCAGCAATTCATGTTTGATTAAAGGGTGTGAGAGAAAACAGCTTTAGTTTTCATATATGAAACACGGAAGGCATAAACATGCTTAGTAATGCCTAGTCTACAAAAACCAGTGTTGGATGAACATTGTCCTAGTTCCAGGTGGGGGGGGGGAAATATATATATATATATATATATATATATATAGAAAAGGTCAAGTTACACATGACAGGATCATCTACCTGTTGGCACAGATTTCAGATTGTGGGGTCAGGGGATGAAGTTCATGTTTTTAAACAGATAATGCATAGAGAGAGGTATTAGTCAGCAAATATAAGCAAGGTTTTGTCATGATAATAAATACATTGAAATCCATGAAAGCTCATGTCACTATGTTTATGTGCTGAACTGTTTGTGTGCCCTCTCAAGGCTGAGGAAACATTTCCTCATCCACTTGTACTGGCTCTATTTCAGATTTCATATCATTAAAACCATCATTTATAATATATATTATATAACATATATAATATAATATAATACTATTTATTTTCGTCATTTCTATTAAAATGAAATTAGATCTGATATCTTTAAGAATTGTGTGTCACAAAGTGGGATTGCAAAAATAAGTAAATATTTAATTTGGGTGCCATCTAGAGGTGAGAGGTGAATAAAGACTTCAACATTAGAATCATTAAATAGGCAAGAAGGTATTGCAAAACAAACTTCAGTGCAGAGGTGTGAAGAGTACCTGAAAACCATACTTGAGTAAAAGTACAGATACCTTACATCGAAAATGACTCCATTACAAGTTACAAGTAACCAATTCCAATACGACTTGAGTAAAAGTCTTAAAGTATCTGATTTAAAAAGTACTTAAGTATTTTACTCATGCTGAATGTAGGCTCGGAGATGCACTAGTCCTGGACACCTGAGAGACATGCCGGTGAAAATAAGAAACAATTGATTTGTAAGATGAGAAATCATGTTTATTTTGTAAAATCAAAATAAAACACAACAACCTTTTAAATGTATACAAACTCTCAAGTCTCAGTTAAGCTGAAGTGCACAAAAAGGCCATACATAAACCAATATCCGCCAAAAAGTTCTCATCAATATAGCGGATAAATAAAATAATGTTAAGTAAAATTAACAAAGTCAAAAAAATCAAAGTCTACTTGCACTAGATGTGCTGGTTTCAGCCTCATCACCGGCTGCAGTCATGACCTCATCTCATAAATCTAACACCTGCGATTCAGCAACTACCTGCTAATGCACTCGCATTCATGTAAAGTAGCCTTGTTGATAAGTTTGGGTGATTCAAGGCAAAACGCACAAGAGTAAAAAGTACATTTACTTGTTCAAAAATGTAGTCAAGTAGAGAGTAAAAGTTGCCAATATCTTTGATACTCAGTACAACTACAAAGTAGCCAAAAAGATACTTAAGTACAGTATTTACATTTACTCAAATACTTTACACCTCTGGTTCAGTGTTTATTCATCACATGTAAATGAAGGCTGCAGTGCTTTTAACTCCAAATATTACTGTAATACCATATGAGTCAAATCTTATTATTCATGGTCTCTCGCAAACAATGATAGTGCTCATAAAATTGAGTTCACAAATTTACAATTTCTTCCTTGGAACACATCATACATAAATATTAGCATTTCAAAAAACATGCAATTACCCATCACAGGCCAAAAATGCCTAGCTGATTGGCGTACAACACATTCAAAGCCTTCACAGCAGTTTGCTATGGCCTGTTATAATTCTGTGCTGGTGTTTAAATCCTGATATTTGAGGTCTTCACACAGACAGGAAACATTAAGTGGATAAAAAAGGCCCTTATGCTTGTTAAAAGAGCATGCAAGAGACCTATCACAGTCAACTGAATATAAAATACTAAAACCCACTGAATGAAGCACCTGGATTTAGATTTCATCAATTTGAGTGATTATATGCATGTCTTTTTTTTAATGTATATATTAACGTAGTTTTAATGCACATTGTTGTTGTTGTTTGAGAAAGTCATTGTAATAGGAAGAAACAGACTAAGGAATCTGGTGTCCAGCACCAAATACATCTTCCTCCTGATCAATGGATTTTGATTGGTTAGGGCAAAATGTGAAGTCTGCATATACTTTCATTGTTTTATATGTTGTACTTGCGCGATTACAAATATATTCCACAGCTGCATAGTGTATTATTGGAAGTCATTTCTAGCAAAAGCATGCATGCTACCATTACAGGACCTGTTGACGCATTGAATGCATTTCTTCCCGCACAATCTAAGTGAGCCTGACAAAATATTGACCTGTGATTGATACTGGTTCAGAAGTGACCCTGCTGCAGACTGTTACAGGTGCTTATGTAGTACTGAAAAGACTGCTACTGTATATCATAATGTGCTGATTGAGTAACTTTCATCAGAGTTCAACAATAAAATGCTTAAAGGTGTTTTGTACGATTTATAATAGTTCTTTATGATTGTTGCTAGATTCATTAAAAACGGACGCACACAAGAAGACTTGTCTGGAGTTTCAATCTGTGATAGTGAGATACATTATTTACATGTGGGATTGAAATGGTGGCTAGCAAACAAAAAACAATCTCTAGCGTTGATTTTGATCATTGCTTCTCTTGAAGAAAAAAAAAAATAATGGAAAAAAAAAAAGTAGAGCAAGTGGTGGTTTGTTGTTGTTGCACTAATTGTGTCATCAGATTCTGCGCTCCAATTGGTTTTTGATTTGACAGGGTCTTTGTAGGAGAAGCCACACTACAGGATTGTGCCTCAAAACTTCTGACACTAGCAGAATTTCAGCAGAGGTAAAATTGAATCACAATTTTTTTGAAGTTTACAGAAACTACAGCTGTCACAGAAATAGTTTTTTAAGACACCTATTTCAGTTTTAAATATTAGGTAATATATATGATAAATAAATACCTACCTACAGCATTTAAAGGGTTAGTTAAATGAAATGATAATTATCCCATAATTTACTCACCCATAAGCCATCCTAGGTGTATATGACTTTCTTTTTTCAGCCAAACACAATCGTAGTTATATTAAAAAAATATCCTGGCTCTTCCAAGCTTTATAATGGGAGTGAATAGTAACTGAGATTTTGAAGCCCAAAAAAGCACATCATTCCATAATTAAAGTAATCCATACAGCTCCAAGGGGTTAATAAAGGATTTACATATTTATAACTTTATAAACTAGAATCACTGGCTTCCCTACGCAAGTCGAGTTCCGGCGGAAAAGTTAACTTTGACCCGACGCATGATGTTTGACGAAGCACAGAGGATAGAGCAAAACAAAACACCAGTCATAAATTAGAAGTCTAAAACAAGAATTTTTAAAGAGAAATGTCGGAGGAGCTTGATTTTGTTGCCCAGCCCTATTTGTTTGAACCACGAGAGTTGTCTAAGCTTATACTAGCTACATCCTGCGTCATATGGTGGAACTTAACTCTCTCATGAACGCACGGATGGACATTACCGGAAGCTAGTGATTACAGTTATGGATATTTTTTTTCCAAAAACGCATCGCTTTGCTTCAGAAGGCCTTTATTACCCCCCGGAGCCGTGTGGAGTACGTTTATGATGGATGGATGTGGATGGAAGCACTTTCTTCAGCTCATACTCATTGATCCCGCTCAGTGTGGTGTTGGAAATTAATTATGTCTTAGTTTAATAATTTTAATCGATCAGGATTAGTTATAACATATGCTTGAATGTGGGATGTAATGCCATATGAGATTAATTCATGCTATATATTTTTAAAACGTATTAAACTCACGACAATATTATGTATGTCACGACTTTATATCCCCCATTGAAGTATATTGGGAGTAATTTTTTTTTTTAATTATTTAAATAATGTTCGTCGTACGTGATACGATCGGGGGAATTGCTGAATGAGTAGCTGCGTATCCTATACTGTATGACGGCTGGTAAAATAAATCCACCTGCCGGTAAATTCGAGCAACGGTCTGAGTGGCCGTATAAGCTACAAACAAGTAGAAAATAATTTCTTTGTAGATTATACAACAGCAACTTGGAAAACAGACAAAACAGAAAAGCTAAGAAGCGATATTTGAAAAAAGAGCATATCAATCTAACAGCCGTAGACCCATAGCGGAACTAACTTTACCCCGCGTCACGTGATTCCAAAAAGAAAAAGTGCACTTTAAAAACCCGGATGATGCACTAAATTAACGGAAAAAACGAAGTGTGGAATGTTGGACACTTCATGCACTCAACTGTCGCAGCTTTAATTACGTAGCGGAGGGAGAGGGACTCCGTTGTTAAATGACAAAATAACCTTATACAATTCACGCACTACATGGATGAGTACATAAGTACATAGTGTATAAATGCAGTGTATAGTGTCTAGTACTCTTTACACTGGATAAGCCAAAGTGCAAATATGATGAATGTGTGGGTGTGGGGAGGATTCAATCATTAGCACTATGGTAAAAGTCATCCTCGGTTAAAAATGAACCTGCAACGCATAAACTCCAATAGTCCACATCATTGCTCTTCTCATTCATGCTGCAGAAAATAATTCAATCTGAGACTTCTCATTAACACGTATATGAATATATTAGCCAACATACATTTGACATTCACACATCTCTCGCACAACAGGTGCGATTATAATCCATCAAGATCTCGTGTAACTTTGAGTGCACTCTATGTTCAAAACCTGTGAATGTGAATTACATGTTTTAAATTGCTGTAATCATTCAGTAAGTTCTATACAGGCACGTGTAGTGGGAGGGGGCTTTGGGGGCTCGAATGTGAGGGGAGCGGCAGGCTGAACAGATGGACAAAGACTGCCTGTTCGACATATTCTGCTAACCTCACGTTTTCCCTTCTGTGCTTGTCATGGCGTTAACTGCAATTCACGAGATTCTTGATTTCAAGGGACTATTGCTCTTCGTGGTGGCTTTTCTTTTGGTGGCAGACTACCTGAAGAACAGAAACCCACCGAATTACCCACCAAGCCCTTTCTCTCTTCCACTCCTAGGAAACATCTTCAACATGGACTCCAGAGAGCCACATATATATCTGACAAAGGTGAGCAGACAATAATTCCACTTCTGAGTTGATAGCACAGGACAAAGTATTTATTCATTTAGAAAAACATAAAAACAGTGTTTACTGCTGACACTTTGCATATGACGTGTTTGAACAGATTTTTTTGATAGTGGATATCACTTAGCAATAAGTAATATTTGATAAGAAAATATAAAAATTAACTCATGCAAACAAGCCTCAGCAACATAAAAAAAAACTCAAATTAGACGTAAATAAAATGAATGGTTTTATAAAAAAAGGTATAATTCTATAACACTGATTAACATGGTTCATGTCTTCTAGCTCATGCTTGCAGTTTGCTGACAAAAAACATTTATGGACCAAATGATTTGCATTAGTTCCAGTCACATGTCTCAAGCCTCTGAAACATTGTTTTCCTTACAGCTAGGCCATGCCTACAACAATATCTTCAGTCTGCGATTAGGAAGAGACAAAGTGGTTTTCATTACTGGTTGTAAAATGGTGAAGGAGGCCCTGGTGACTCAAGCTGAAAACTTTGTGGACCGGCCCTACAGTCCATTGCTAGCACGAGTCTATTCGGGCAATGGTAGGTTAAATGTTTGTGACCTATCCCAAGAGTTAGGGAAAAGCATTGTTGATTGTGAAACTGGACAACTCTTTACATTCAAGACAGATTATTTTGCAAGAACGCTACTACAAAAAAATGAAAAAAGAAAGCAAGCATTCATTAAAATTGTGAAACCCAAGAAGTTACATCATTTGGATCCATTTTGTAGTCATTTTTTCCTCCCAAATTGTAGCAAATTGTACCACTCAACCCTGTTACTCAGATTATTAAAACATTTTTCTTGAATTTATAGGAAATAAAAGCTTTTCAATAACTAAAACCAACATATGGTCCCAAAGCTAGATCCTAAATTTGCAACCCTGTAAGCCATTTTAGTGTAATTATTTAGTTTATTCATTTTTTTTTATTTCATAATTTTGTCTATTTAATTTTGATGTAATTTAATGTTTATTTCTATTATTAAAATAAGTATTTTAAGCAGTATTTACATATGTCCCAAAGCTTGGTAATAGGGTTTGAAAAAATTGCTCACATAAAGTCAGAGAAAATGAATAGAAAACAACACAGCCTACAAAACTAAATATTTTCTGAAGTTTATGTACCTACTTTTACTGATCATTTGTTGAGGAAAACAAAATTAGGCCCCTATTTTGTACCCTCACGATTACATGCTGATTATTTGCGCCCCTGCAGCTGGACTCTTCTTCAGTAATGGTCAGATGTGGAAGAAGCAGCGCCATTTTGCTCTTTCAACACTGAGGAACTTTGGTTTGGGAAAGAAAACAATGGAGCTGGAAACATTCAAATAGAGGGCTCCATTTGGGGGCAGGTAAATGAGTTATTTTTCTTTTCTGATAATTGTCCTTTATTCTTGGAAGCTGGTATCTCTCAATTTTGACCTTTTTCACAATTCCAAATTTAGATATAAACTCTACGGAGCCCCTAAAGGGACATGGTGATGGATAAAATAGAGACGGGATGAAAAATATTTTTCAATGCTTTTGCGTTCTCTCGCAAAACGTTGCATTCCCTCGCAAACTTTGCATTCGGTTTGCAGGGGAACGCAAACATTTTGAGAGGGAATACAAAGATTTTGCGAGTGAACGCAAAGTTTATTGAGGTAACGCAAAACTTTTGCAAGAGAACACAAAAGCACTGAAATATATTTTGAAATATATATATACTACCTTATATTTTTTTTAATCACCATGTCCCTTTAGGGGCTCCATAAAACTTAGAATTACAAGATATAAAGTTAGAATTGTGATATAAACTTGCAAATGCAAGAAAACATTGAGAGTTTATATCACCCAATCCTGACTTTTTTCCTCTGAATTGTGAGATAAAAAGTCACAATTAGCTATTTTACTACCAAAAATTGGAAAAAGGACTAATTTTAGGATAAAGTGCCCAAGAAGGCCCTAAAAACCAACAAGATTGCCTTTGATAAATCTATCCAATCACCCATCATTAATCGTGGTCATGCAGCAGTAGTACAGACCCTTGAAAAAGCTCTATGAAGCATTTCCAGGTATTATGAAGCACCTTCCAGGGCCGCACAATGACATGTTCAGTAACTACAAGATATTACATGCCTTCGTAAGAGAGTTTATCATCAAACACAAGGCCGAACTGGACCCCTCAGAGCCTCGGGACTACATCGACAGCTTCCTTATTGAGATGATGGAGGTAATATTAATTAATAATATAACTATTAAAATGACAGGATGACTACAAACAAGCCTCTTTAACTTACATTTATTTGTATGAATACAGCAACTTATTTGACTTCTTCCATCCCTGACCAGAAGCCACATGAAACAGCAGCCGGGTTTGACGAACAGAACCTCGTTCCATGTGTTCTAGACCTGTTTCTGGCCGGGACTGAAACTACATTCACCACATTATGTTGGGGTCTCATATACCTCATCACTTACCCAGAAGTACAAGGTAAAACAACAATTTATGCATATAAGTAGTAATACATATGGAACTGACATTTTAATATATGGTGTTATTTGTAGAAAAAGTCCATGAGGAGAAAGACAGAGTGATTGGACGCTCACGGGAGCCGAGTATAGCCGATAAAGCCAACATGCCCTTCACTGAGGCGGTCATCCATGAGATTCTGAGATTTGGAGATATTGTACCAATGAATGGCTTACGAGTGGCCGACAAAGACACAACCCTTGGAGAGTGTTTCATCCCAAAGGTGAGTGATCACCTTAAAGTCATGCATATCTTTATATTGTAAATATTATATCATTTAAAAGAGTTGAATGTGGCTGAATGACGTTTCACTTTGAAAGATCAATGATGTAATTTGTCACAATATGAAGTCTAACTCTTTCTGATTCATTTAAACCAGGGTACAGCAATTATGCCCATACTGCACTCTGTTCTCTTTGATGAGAATGAATGGGAGACACCCTACAAGTTCAATCCAGGGCACTTTTTAGAAAAAGAGGGCAAGTTTGTGAGGCGGGATGCATTCATGCCATTTTCTGCAGGTAAAGTGGGAGAAGAAACAAAAAAAGGACTTTACTATGAATCATCTACAATATTGTTCAAAAGTTTGGGTTCAGTAAGATTTTTTTAAAGAAATTAATAGTTTTAAGTAATCGAGTGACAGTAAAGACTTTTATATTGTTACAAAAAGTATCTTTTTCAAATAAATGCTGTTTTTTTTTTCTATTGTTCAAACAATCCTTATAAATAGCACTAAAGGATCATGTGACACTGAAGACTGGAGTAATGACTGCTGAAAATTCAGCTTGTCCATCACAGGAATAAATTACATTTTTAAATATATTAAAATAGAAAACGGGTATTTAAAATTCTAATATTATTTCACAATATTCTTTAGTTTTACTGTATTTTGAACAAATAAATGCAGCCTTGGTGAGAATTAGAGACTTCTTTAAAAAATATTTACAAATCTTACAGACCCCGAACTTTTGAATGGAAGTGTAAATGAAAGTCAAACCGACATTATGAACTTATTAAAATGTTTATTTACATTAACAGTCTCCCCACTCTGTCTCTCTCTCTCAGGAAAAAGGGTCTGTTTGGGGGAGCAGCTTGCTAGATTGGAACTCTTCTTATTTTTTGTCAGTTTGTTCCGAAAATTTCGATTTTCAGCCGCAGAGGGTGAGAAGCTCAACCTCGATGGAGTGATAGGAGTAACACGCACCCCACACCCCTTCAAGATCCATGCAACGGCACGCTGACAATATTATAATCAACAATATTATAAACAATTATATTATACGTCTTACTTAATATGACATTTGATCTGTTTAAATCTTTGAGAAAACAAATCACTGGAGGTTATGACCGTTTTTCTGACTCACTTAAATACAAAAGTTCAGCAATCCATGTTTGATTAAAGGGTGTGAGAGAAAACAGCTTTAGTTCTCATATATGAAACACGGAAGGCATAAACATGCTTAGTAATGCCTAGTTTACAAAAACCAGTGTTGGATGAACATTGTCCTAGTTCCAGGTGAAAAAAAAAATAGAGAAAAGGTCAAGTTACACATGACAGGATCATCTACCTGTTGGCACAGATTTCAGATTGTGGGGTCAGGGGATGAAGTTCATGTTTTTAAACAGATAATGCATAGAGAGAGGTATTAGTCAGCAAATATAAGCAAGGTTTTGTCATGATAATAAGTAAATTGAAATCCATATTCTCATGTCACTATGTTTATGTGCTGAACTGTTTGTGTGCCCTCTCAAGGCTGAGGAAACATTTCCTCATCCACTTGTATTGGCTCCATTTTAGATCATTAAAAACATAATATAATGTAATACTTTTTAATTTTCGTCATTTCTATTCAAATTAAATTAAATCTGATATCTTTAAGTATTGTGTGTAATTTCAGCACTACTAGTGTCACAAAGTGGGACTGCACAAAATAATTAGGAAACATTTAATTTGGCCGCCATCTAGAGGTGAGAGGTGAGTAAAGATTTCAACATTAGAATCATTAAATAGGCAAGAAGGTATTGCAAAACAAACTTCAGAGTTTATTCATCACATGTAAATGAAGGCTGCAGTGCTTTTAACTCCAAATATTACTCTAATACCATATGAGTCAAATCTTATTATTCATAATCTCTCACAAACAATGACAGTGCTCATAAAATTGAGTTCACAAATTTAAGATTTCTTCCTTGGAACACATCATACATAAATATTAGCATTTCAAAAAACATATGCATTTACCCATCACAGGCCAAAAAAGCCTAGCTGAATAAAACACCGGAAAAGACGAATCAGAATCGCAATGATTAACCTTACTATTTAAAACAGAATTAATAGTATGTCCCAACATAGACAGAATGTGTCTTATTCAAATTGCAACAGCTAGTCTATTAGCAGATAGCTCAGTCAAATCAACCTAAGCAGGGGCAGATTTTCACAATACAGCAAAAGCCATTTCACAATGCAGCTATGTTTCACAAGTCACGCATGTAATCTTAAAGAGTGGCATACAACACATTCAAAGCCTTCACAGCAGTTTGCTATGGCCTGTTATAATTCTGTGCTGGTGTTTAAATCCTTATATTTGAGGTCTTCACACAGACAGGAAACATTAAGTGGATAAAAAAGGCCCTTATGCTTCTTAAAAGAGCATGCAAGAGTCCTATCACAGTCAACTGAATATAAAATACTAAAACCCACTGAATGAAGCACCTGGATTTAGATTTCATCAATTTGAGTGATTATATGCATGTCTTTTTTTTAATGTATATATTAACGTAGTTTTAATGCACGTTGTTGTTGTTGTTTGAGAAAGTCATTGTAATAGGAAGAAACAGACTAAGGAATCTGGTGTCCAGCACCAAATACATCTTCCTCCTGATCAATGGATTTTGATTGGTTAGGGCAAAATGTGAAGTCTGCATATACTTTCATTGTTTTATATGTTGTACTTGCGCGATTACAAATATATTCCACAGCTGCATAGTGTATTATTGGAAGTCATTTCTAGCAAAAGCATGCATGCTACCATTACAGGACCTGTTGACGCATTGAATGCATTTCTTCCCGCACAATCTAAGTAAGCCTGACAAAATATTGACCTGTGATCTTTAGTATTGATACTGGTTCAGAAGTGACCCTGCTGCAGACTGTTACAGGTGCTTATGTAGTACTAAAAAGACTGCTACTGTATATCATAATGTGCTGATTGAGTAACTTTCATCAGAGTTCAACAATAAAATGCTTAAAGGTGTTTTGTACGATTTATAATAGTTCTTTATGATTGTTGCTAGATTCATTAAAAACGGACGCACACAAGAAGACTTGTCTGGAGTTTCAATCTGTGATAGTGAGATACATTATTTACATGTGGGATTGAAATGGTGGCTAGCAAACAAAAAACAATCTCTAGCGTTGATTTTGATCATTGCTTCTCTTGAAGAAAAAAAAAAATGGAAAAAAAAAAGTAGAGCAAGTGGTGGTTTGTTGTTGTTGCACTAATTGTGTCATCAGATTCTGCGCTCCAATTGGTTTTTGATTTGACAGGGTCTTTGTAGGAGAAGCCACACTACAGGATTGTGCCTCAAAACTTCTGACACTAGCAGAATTTCAGCAGAGGTAAAATTGAATCACAATTTTTTTGAAGTTTACAGAAACTACAGCTGTCACAGAAATAGTTTTTTTAAGACACCTATTTCAGTTTTAAATATTAGGTAATATATATGATAAATAAATACCTACCTACAGCATTTAAAGGGTTAGTTAAATGAAATGATAATTATCCCATAATTTACTCACCCATAAGCCATCCTAGGTGTATATGACTTTCTTTTTTCAGCCAAACACAATCGTAGTTATATTAAAAAAATATCCTGGCTCTTCCAAGCTTTATAATGGGAGTGAATAGTAACTGAGATTTTGAAGCCCAAAAAAGCACATCATTCCATAATTAAAGTAATCCATACAGCTCCAAGGGGTTAATAAAGGATTTACATATTTATAACTTTATAAACTAGAATCACTGGCTTCCCTACGCAAGTCGAGTTCCGGCGGAAAAGTTAACTTTGACCCGACGCATGATGTTTGACGAAGCACAGAGGATAGAGCAAAACAAAACACCAGTCATAAATTAGAAGTCTAAAACAAGAATTTTTAAAGAGAAATGTCGGAGGAGCTTGATTTTGTTGCCCAGCCCTATTTGTTTGAACCACGAGAGTTGTCTAAGCTTATACTACATCCTGCGTCATATGGTGGAACTTAACTCTCTCATGAACGCACGGATGGACATTACCGGAAGCTAGTGATTACAGTTATGGATATTTTTTTTCCAAAAACGCATCGCTTTGCTTCAGAAGGCCTTTATTACCCCCCGGAGCCGTGTGGAGTACGTTTATGATGGATGGATGTGGATGGAAGCACTTTCTTCAGCTCATACTCATTGATCCCGCTCAGTGTGGTGTTGGAAATTAATTATGTCTTAGTTTAATCATTTTAATCGATCAGGATTAGTTATAACATATGCTTGAATGTGGGATGTAATGCCATATGAGATTAATTCATGCTATATATTTTTAAAACGTATTAAACTCACGACAATATTATGTATGTCACGACTTTATATCCCCCATTGAAGTATATTGGGAGTAATTTTTAAAAAAAAATTATTTAAATAATGTTCGTCGTACGTGATACGATCGGGGGAATTGCTGAATGAGTAGCTGCGTATCCTATACTGTATGACGGCTGGTAAAATTCGAGCAACGGTCTGAGTGGCCGTATAAGCTACAAACAAGTAGAAAATAATTTCTTTGTAGATTATACAACAGCAACTTGGAAAACAGACAAAACAGAAAAGGTAAGAAGCGATATTTGAAAAAAGAGCATATCAATCTAATAGCCGAAGACCCATAGCGGAACTAACTTTACCCCGCGTCACGTGATTCCAAAAAGAAAAAGTGCACTTTAAAAACCCGGATGATGCACTAAATTAACGGAAAAAACGAAGTGTGGAATGTTGGACACTTCATGCACTCAACTGTCGCAGCTTTAATTACGTAGCGGAGGGAGAGGGACTCCGTTGTTAAATGACAAAATAACCTTATACAATTCACGCACTACATGGATGAGTACATAAGTACATAGTGTATAAATGCAGTGTATAGTGTCTAGTACTCTTTACACTGGATAAGCCAAAGTGCAAATATGATGAATGTGTGGGTGTGGGGAGGATTCAATCATTAGCACTATGGTAAAAGTCATCCTCGGTTAAAAATGAACCTGCAACGCATAAACTCCAATAGTCCACATCATTGCTCTTCTCATTCATGCTGCAGAAAATAATTCAATCTGAGACTTCTCATTAACACGTATATGAATATATTAGCCAACATACATTTGACATTCACACATCTCTCGCACAACAGGTGCGATTATAATCCATCAAGATCTCGTGTAACTTTGAGTGCACTCTATGTTCAAAACCTGTGAATGTGAATTACATGTTTTAAATTGCTGTAATCATTCAGTAAGTTCTATACAGGCACGTGTAGTGGGAGGGGGCTTTGGGGGCTCGAATGTGAGGGGAGCGGCAGGCTGAACAGATGGACAAAGACTGCCTGTTCGACATATTCTGCTAACCTCACGTTTTCCCTTCTGTGCTTGTCATGGCGTTAACTGCAATTCACGAGATTCTTGATTTCAAGGGACTATTGCTCTTCGTGGTGGCTTTTCTTTTGGTGGCAGACTACCTGAAGAACAGAAACCCACCGAATTACCCACCAAGCCCTTTCTCTCTTCCACTCCTAGGAAACATCTTCAACATGGACTCCAGAGAGCCACATATATATCTGACAAAGGTGAGCAGACAATAATTCCACTTCTGAGCTGATAGCACAGGACAAAGTATTTATTCATTTAGAAAAACATAAAA
This sequence comes from Ctenopharyngodon idella, assembly GCF_019924925.1. Lineage (NCBI taxonomy): Eukaryota > Metazoa > Chordata > Actinopteri > Cypriniformes > Xenocyprididae > Ctenopharyngodon > Ctenopharyngodon idella. The sequence goes on along the minus strand of NC_067239.1, from coordinate 17,362,170 downwards.
ACAGTGTTTACTGCTGACACTTTGCATATGACGTGTTTGAACAGATTTTTTTTGATAGTGGATATCTCTTAGCAATAAGTAATATTTGATAAGAAAATATAAAAATTAACTCATGCAAACAAGCCTCAGCAACATTAAAAAAAACTCAAATTAGACGTAAATAAAATGAATGGTTTTATAAAAAAAAGGTATAATTCTATAACACTGATTAACATGGTTCATGTCTTCTAGCTCATGCTTGCAGTTTGCTGACAAAAAACATTTATGGACCAAATGATTTGCATTAGTTCCAGTCACATGTCTCAAGCCTCTGAAACATTGTTTTCTTTACAGCTAGGCCATGCCTACAACAATATCTTCAGTCTGCGATTAGGAAGAGACAAAGTGGTTTTCATTACTGGTTATAAAATGGTGAAGGAGGCCCTGGTGACTCAAGCTGAAAACTTTGTGGACCGGCCCTACAGTCCATTGCTAGCACGAGTCTATTCGGGCAATGGTAGGTTAAATGGTTTTGACCTATCCCAAGAGTTAGGGAAAAGCATTGTTGATTGTGAAACTGGACAACTCTTTACAAGACAGATTATTTTGCAAGAACGCTACTACAAAAAAATGAAAAAAGAAAGCAAGCATTCATTAAAATTGTGAAACCCAAGAAGTTACATAATTTGGATCCATTTTGTAGTCATTTTTTCCTCCCAAATTGTAGCAAATTGTACCACTCAACCCTGTTACTCAGATTATTAAAACATTTTTCTTGAATTTATAGGAAATAAAAGCTTTTCAATAACTAAAACCAACATATGGTCCCAAAGCTAGATCCTAAATTTGCAACCCTGTAAGCCATTCTAGTGTAATTATTTAGTTTATTCATTTTTTTTTATTTCATAATTTTGTCTATTTAATTTTGATGTTATTTAATGTTTATTTCTATTATTAAAATAATTATTTTAAGCAGTATTTACATATGTCCCAAAGCTTGGTAATAGGGTTTGAAAAAATTGCTCACATAAAGTCAGAGAAAATGAATAGAAAACAACACAGCCTACAAAACTAAATATTTTCTGAAGTTTATATACCTACTTTCACTGATCATTTGTTGAGGAAAACAAAATTAGGCCCCTATTTTGTACCCTCACGATTACATGCTGATTATTTGCGCCCCTGCAGCTGGACTCTTCTTCAGTAATGGTCAGATGTGGAAGAAGCAGCGCCATTTTGCTCTTTCAACACTGAGGAACTTTGGTTTGGGAAAGAAAACAATGGAGCTGGCCATCTGCGAAGAGAGCCGCTTCCTGCTGGATGAGATGGACAAACAGAAAGGTACACAATACCTAATATGCATGCATACGTATGTAAAGAGTCTTGAATAAAGTAAGGAATGGCGAGTAAACGTTTGCAGCATCAGTTCAAGGTAAACAATGAGAATTCATTTCATTTTTGTTATTCTCAGGAGCTACCTTTGACCCAACAATACTGTTCAACAATGCTGTTTCCAATATCATCTGTCAAATGGTTTTCGGTCAGAGATTTGATTATGCTGACCACCAATTCAGGACAATGCTAAAATATATTTCTAAAAACATTCAAATAGAGGGCTCCATTTGGGGGCAGGTAAATGAGTTATTTTTCTTTTCTGATAATTGTCCTTTATTCTTGGAAGCTGGTATCTCTCAATTTTGACCTTTTTCACAATTCACAATTCCAAATTTAGATATAAACTTTACGGAGCCCCTAAAGGGACATGGTGATGGATAAAATAGAGACTGGATGAAAAATATTTTTCAATGCTTTTGCATTCTCTCGCAAAACATTGCATTCCCTTGCAAACTTTGCATTCGGTTTGCAGGGGAACGCAAACATTTTGAGAGGGAATACAAAGGTTTTGCGAGTGAACGCAAAGTTTATCGAGGTAACGCAAAACTTTTGCAAGAGAACACAAAAGCACTGAAATATATTTTGAAATATATATATCCTACCTTATATATTTTTTCATCACCATGTCCCTTTAGGGGCTCCATAAAACAGAATTACAAGATATAATGTTAGAATTGTGATATAAACTTGCAAATGCAAGAAAACATTGAGAGTTTATATCACCCAATCCTGACTTTTTTCCTCTGAATTGTGAGATAAAAAGTCACAATTAGCTATTTTACTACCAAAAATTGGAAAAAGGACTAATTTTAGGATAAAGTGCCCAAGAAGGCCCTAAAAACCAACAAGATTGCCTTTGATAAATCTATCCAATCACCCATCATTAATCGTGGTCATGCAGCAGTAGTACAGACCCTTGAAAAAAAAAAAAGAAATTTTTTTTCAGCTCTATGAAGCATTTCCAGGTATTATGAAGCACCTTCCAGGGCCGCACAATGACATGTTCAGTAACTACAAGATATTACATGCCTTCGTAAGAGAGTTTATCATCAAACACAAGGCCGAACTGGACCCCTCAGAGCCTCGGGACTACATCGACAGCTTCCTTATTGAGATGATGGAGGTGATATTAATTAATAATATAACTATTAAAATGACAGGATGACTACAAACAAGCCTCTTTAACTTACATTTATTTGTATGAATACAGCAACTTATTTGACTTCTTCCATCCCTGACCAGAAGCCACATGAAACAGCAGACGGGTTTGACGAACAGAACCTCGTTCCATGTGTTCTAGACCTGTTTCTGGCCGGGACTGAAACTACATCCACCACATTATGTTGGGGTCTCATATACCTCATCACTTACCCAGAAGTACAAGGTAAAACAACAATTTATGCATATAAGTAGTAATACATATGGAACTGACATTTTAATATATGGTGTTATTTGTAGAAAAAGTCCATGAGGAGAAAGACAGAGTGATTGGACGCTCACGGGAGCCGAGTATAGCCGATAAAGCCAACATGCCCTTCACTGAGGCGGTCATCCATGAGATTCTGAGATTTGGAGATATTGTACCAATGAATGGCTTACGAGTGGCCGACAAAGACACAACCCTTGGAGAGTGTTTCATCCCAAAGGTGAGTGATCACCTTAAAGTCATGCATATCTTGAAAAACAAAAAAAGGACTTTACTATGAATCATCTACAATATTGTTCAAAAGTTTGGGTTCAGTAAGATTTTTTTTAAAGAAATTAATAGTTTTAAGTAATCGAGTGACAGTAAAGACTTTTATATTGTTACAAAAAGTATCTTTTTCAAATAAATGCTGTTTTTTTTTTCTATTGTTCAAACAATCCTTATAAATAGCACTAAAGGATCATGTGACACTGAAGACTGGAGTAATGACTGCTGAAAATTCAGCTTGTCCATCACAGGAATAAATTACATTTTTAAATATATTAAAATAGAAAACGGGTATTTAAAATTCTAATATTATTTCACAATATTCTTTAGTTTTACTGTATTTTGAACAAATAAATTCAGCCTTGGTGAGAATTAGAGACTTCTTTAAAAAATATTTACAAATCTTACAGACCCTGAACTTTTGAATGGAAGTGTAAATGAAAGTCAAACCGACATTATGAACTTATTAAAATGTTTATTTACATTAACAGTCGCCCCACTCTGTCTCTCTCTCTCTCAGGAAAAAGGGTCTGTTTGGGGGAGCAGCTTGCTAGAATGGAACTCTTCTTATTTTTTGTCAGTTTGTTCCGAAAATTTCGATTTTCAGCCGCAGAGGGTGAGAAGCTCAACCTTGATGGAGTGATAGGAGTAACACGCTCCCCGCACCCCTTCAAGATCCATGCAACGGCACACTGACAATATTATAATCAACAATATTATAAACAATTATATTATACGTCTTACTTAATATGACATTTGATCTGTTTAAATCTTTGAGAAAACAAATCACTGGAGGTTATGACCGTTTTTCTGACTCACTTAAATACAATAGTTCAGCAATTCATGTTTGATTAAAGGGCGTGAGAGAAAACAGCTTTAGTTCTCATATATGAAACACGGAAGGCATAAACATGCTTAGTAATGCCTAGTTTACAAAAACCAGTGTTGGATGAACATTGTCCTAGTTCCAGGTGAAAAAAAAAAATAGAGAAAAGGTCAAGTTACACATGACAGGATCATCTACCTGTTGGCACAGATTTCAGATTGTGGGGTCAGGGGATGAAGTTCATGTTTTTAAACAGATAATGCATAGAGAGAGGTATTAGTCAGCAAATATAAGCAAGGTTTTGTCATGATAATAAGTAAATTGAAATCCATATTCTCATGTCACTATGTTTATGTGCTGAACTGTTTGTGTGCCCTCTCAAGGCTGAGGAAACATTTCCTCATCCACTTGTATTGGCTCCATTTTAGATCATTAAAAACATAATATAATATAATACTTTTTAATTTTCGTCATTTCTATTCAAATTAAATTAAATCTGATATCTTTATCTCTATTGTGTGTAATTTCAGCACTACTAGTGTCACAAAGTGGGACTGCACAAAATAATTAGGAAACATTTAATTTGGCCGCCATCTAGAGGTGAGAGGTGAGTAAAGACTTCAACATTAGAATCATAAAAATAGGCAAGAAGGTATTGCAAAACAAACTTCAGAGTTTATTCATCACATGTAAATGAAGGCTGCAGTGCTTTTAACTCCAAATATTACTCTAATATCATATGAGTCAAATCTTATTATTCATAATCTCTCACAAACAATGACAGTGCTCATAAAATTGAGTTCACAAATTTAAGATTTCTTCCTTGGAACACATCATACATAAATATTAGCATTTCAAAAAACATATGCATTTACCCATCACAGGCCAAAAAAGCCTAGCTGAATAAAACACCGGAAAAGACGAATCAGAATCGCAATGATTAACCTTACTATTTAAAACAGAATTAATAGTATGTCCCAACATAGACAGAACGTGTCTTATTCAAATTGCAACAGCTAGTCTATTAGCAGATAGCTCAGTCAAATCAACCTAAGCAGGGGCAGATTTTCACAATACAGCAAAAGCCATTTCACAATGCAGCTATGTTTCACAAGTCACGCATGTAATCTTAAAGAGTGGCATACAACACATTCAAAGCCTTCACAGCAGTTTGCTATGGCCTGTTATAATTCTGTGCTGGTGTTCAAATCCTGATATTTGAGGTCTTCACACAGACAGGAAACATTAAGTGGATAAAAAAGGCCCTTATGCTTGTTAAAAGAGCATGCAAGAGTCCTATCACAGTCAACTGAATATAAAATACTAAAACCCACTGAATGAAGCACCTGGATTTAGATTTCATCAATTTGAGTGATTATATGCATGTCTTATTTAATGTATATATTAACGTAGTTTTAATGCACGTTGTTGTTGTTGTTGTTTGAGAAAGTCATTGTAATAGGAAGAAACAGACTAAGGAATCTGGTGTCCAGCACCAAATACATCTTCCTCCTGATCAATGAATTTTGATTGGTTAGGGCAAAATGTGAAGTCTGCATATACTTTCATTGTTTTATATGTTGTACTTGCGCGATTACAAATATATTCCACAGCTGCATAGTGTATTACTGGAAGTCATTTCTAGCAAAAGCATGCATGCTACCATTACAGGACCTGTTGACGCATTGAATGCATTTCTTCCCGCACAATCTAAGTGAGCCTGACAAAATATTGACCTGTGATGTTTAATATTGATACTGGTTCAGAAGTGACCCTGCTGCAGACTGTTACAGGTGCTTATGTAGTACTGAAAGTGAAAAAGACTGCTACTGTATATCATAGTGTGCTGATTGAGTAACTTTGATCAGAGTTCAACCCCTTATGTACATTATTATACATACATGTGTAACCGTAGAGAGTGAGGGGACATGCTATTGTTCATCATGGCATGCTTGTCCCCTTGTTCAGAAGTGTACTTAAGGTCACTTGAGTGTGCACATGAGAGAAAGGAGGAGAAGAGCAGGAAGCTGGGAGGAACTGAGGACAAGGTTACTTGGAAGAAGAGGCAGGCACGTTCATGGGCATGGGGCGCCGAGCGTTGGTCACCTGACGTTGCTGAGCCAGGAAGGACTGGCCGGGCGGGACTATAGAGTTGGATCGCCCGCTGAGCCGTGACTCCATTGCCATCTTCTGGAAGTTCAAACTCTGTATGTTTTTCACAAGACAACAACAAAAAAAGAAAACACTGAACACAAGGCTGCTGATTTTTCAACAAGACAACAATGTAAAAAACAATAAAATGCTTAAAGGTGTTCTGTACGATTTATAACCGTCCTTTACGGTTGTTGCTTGTCATACTTTAAAAACATGATCACAGCTGAAAGCCATGTCACACTGTGGGATATCAACTGTCATTAATGTCAGACTGTACAACAGACTCATTAAAAACGAACGCACACAACAAGACTCGTCTGGAGTTTCACATCATCAATCCGTGACACGTTCTGTGACGGTGAGCCGCATTTACATGTGGGATTAAAATGGTGGGTAGCAAACAAATCATTGATTTTAATCATGGCTTCTCTTGGAAAGAAAAATGGAAAAAAACGAAGACGTGTGTAGAGCAAGTGGTGGTTTGCTGTTGTTGCATTAATTGCATCATCAGGTTCTGCGCTCCTATTGGTTTTTGATTTGACGGGGTCTTTGTAGGAGAATCCACACCACAGGATTGTGCCTCAAAACTGCTGACACTGGCAGAATTTCAGCGGAGGTAAAATTTAACCACAAGTTTACAGAAACTACAGCTGTCACAGAAATAGATATTTTAAGACACCTATTTCCGTTTTAAATATCAGGTAATAGAAATAATTTTTCAGTCATATTCCTATTTATCTCACAGGAATGATAAATAAATACCTTACAGCATTTAAAGCCCAAAAAAGCACATCCATCCATCACTAAAGTAATCCACACGGCTCCAAGGGGTTAATAAAGGCCTTCTGAAGCGAAGCGATGTGTTTTTCTAAGAAAATTATCCATATTTATAACTAGAATCACTGGCTTCCGAGTTCCGGTGGAAAAGTGAACTTTGACCCGAAGCATGACGTTTAACAAACGTGGAAGCGCATAGGATAAAGCAAAACAATACTCCGGTTATGAATTAGAAATCTAAAAAGAGAAATGTCAGAGGAGCTTGAGTTTGTTTCCCAGCCTTATTTGTTCAAACCGTGAGAGCTGTCTAAGCTTACGCTACTCCTACATCCTAAGCCATATGCAGAAACTCGACTCTCTTGTGAACGCACGGACAGACGTTACCGGAAGCTAGTGATTACAGTTATGGATATTTTTCTTACAAAAACACATCACTTCACTTTAGAAGGCCTCTATTAACCCCCTGGAGTCGTATGAATTACTTTTATAATGGATGGATGTGCTTTTTTGGGCCTTAAAATCTCTATTCAGTCTATTCAGTCCCATTATAAAGCTGGGAAGAGCCAGGATATTTTTCAGTCCAACTCTGATTGTGTTTGGTTGAAAGAAGAAAGTCATAAACACCTAGGATGACTTGAGGGTGAGTAAATTATGGGATAATTTTCATTTTTGGGCGAACTAACCATTTTTAATTGGCATAAATAAATAAATAATTTATTATAATTAACACTGTACATTATAAACATACCTTATTATACCAAGCTGTCACAATTAACTTCTCCTCATATTCCCTCAGTTTGGCCTGCTCACACTCCCGCTGAGGAAAGATTGCACAAGAACAGACATAAGTGAAGGAACAACAAACTGGAAAGAATGATAGTCTGAGTGAGAAACTAAATCTGAAATTGCTGGACATGAATAACATAGTAAAGCAGTTTGTGAGAAGAGATGGCTGCTCTACCTCCAGAGCATTGATCCTCTTGTCTTTCTCAGAGAGCTGCACTTTCAGTGACTGGATCTCAGCTGAGGCTGGGTTTAGCTTGGGATCCAGAGCTCGAATCACCTTAAAAAATGCACAATATGTGTAACTATTGGAAGATGTGGGTAATACCACTCTCTTTTTTCAAAAAAGAAGAAAAAAATTAACAGCTTAAAATTATGCAAGAAAGCATATATTGGCCGATTAAAATTGTAGTTAATTGATATGCAGAAAATGAATTTAGTTTTATTTCTCCTAATTATACATAATTTAGTAACATTAAAAAATATTGAGGACTACAAAATGCCTGCAACACATGCAAGAGCATAAGTCATTTAGTAGCAAAATAGGCTATGTATTTGAGAGTTGAATTTAATGTAATTACATCACGCGCTTTCTCAAGGTACATCTTGTATCGATCCTCCATCGCCCTCATGTCCTCATCTTTCTTCTTCAGCGCTGCAGTAAGCTCGTCCATCTTCACACCTGAAAGTGACATTTATCTCTAAAACTCAAAGGAATTTTAAAGTTGATAAGATTTTATGTTTGACTCAAAGAGGATCAGTTTACGGTTTCACATAAAGTTGATGGTTTGAGTGAGACTCATTCTTGTCTATGAAGTCATGAAGAGCAATTTAGGGTCAAATATAGGGTCAAATCAAAATTTGGAAGCTAACTGGTTTGAGTAGCATCTGGCTGAAGGTCCTCCAACAGCTCTTTCTTCTTCATGATTTCATCTTGTGCCTCATTCAGTTGCACCCTGGGGAAAAAACAACAACATTAGGACCATAAGCTTCAGAAGGTGCATTAGATGCTCAAATAAAGCTAAAACATCAAAGAAAAATCTGATAAAATGTCTGAACTTACATATGAGCATCCAGCTTCCTCTTCAGATGAGACTGTATGAAAGGAATCAAACAATGTGACTTTTAAATGAAAAGCCACTACCACCAGAAATGTAAAAGCATGCTGTGCATAAATCAAATTAAAGACCAGGACTGCATTTCCCAAAAGCATTGTAAGCCTAAGAAGAATGAAAAACCAATGGTCTCTACAATCAACTTAGCTCACGATGCTTTTGAGAAATGCAGCCCAGATCATTTAGCAAAGTGCATGTTTATACTTGTTTATGACCAAAAATGTACCAAAACAGCACCACCAAGAGGCCTAAACACACACTTACATCATCAGGTTTGGCTCCCTGTGTCTGCAAGGCCTTCTGCAGATCCTCTACCTGCTGCTGGAGCTCGCTGACTCTTTCTCTGTTTAACCTTAATACACATAAAACAATACACAAGGCTTTTACAGGTCTCGCAAGGGTTTTTACAAATTGACTGAAACTGACTAAATGAAAATATACCCATTAAAATCAATACTATAAAATCAATTAAAGGGATAGTTCACCTAAAAATGAAAACTCTATCATCATTTACTCCCCATCAAGTTGTTCCAAAAATGTATACATTTCTTTGTTCTGTTGAACACAAAGGAAAATATTTGAAAGAATGTTTGTGACCAAGCAGATCTCGCCCTCCATTGACCACCATAGTATTTTTTTCCCCCTACTATGGTAGTCAATGGGGGGGTGAGATCTGCTTGGTTACAAACATTCTTCCAAATATCTTCCTTTCTGTATAGCAGAACAAAGAAATTTATACAGGTTTGGAACAACTTGATGTGGAGTAAATGATGACAGAGTTTTCATTTTTAGGTGAACTATCCCTTTAGTCATGCGATTTAAAACTATGGCACTCATTTTTAACACAAAATGTCAAGTTAAAAATGGTACAACTTTTAAAAATGCATTCTAAATGTACCTGTTCTCAGTGTCCAAATGGCTACGCCCACGCCGGGCCTCCTCCAGCTGTACTTGCAGCTCAGTTATGCGCTCGTTCTCCGACTCCTCCTGCTGCAGCCGTAACATCTTGTTCTCATGCTGCAGACGGATGAATTTCTCCCTGGAGAAGCAGATACAGTATACACATCAACATATACAAAATATTTAGGTGTGCTAAATTTTTCATGCATAAAAAATGCATGTGAATGACAAAGACATTAGATAAGTTCAGAATGGCATACAACCATAATAGTCTTGCTAATGACCTTCTATTATATTATATATGTATATTATATATATATATATATATATTTTTTTTTAAATTGTGTGTATATCTTTACATTTAAAGATTTCTATTTCAAATAATTTATGCTTTTTTGAGCTTTCTAGTCATCAGAAAATCCTGAAAAACAATGCATAATGGTTTCCACACTGTTTTCTGTTTTCAACACTGATAATAATAAGAAATGTTTCTTAAAAGCACCAAATCAGCATATTAGAATGATTTCTGAAGGATCATGTGACACTGAAGACTGGAGTAATGATGCTGAAAATTCAGCTTTGCAATCACAGAAAAAAAAAGAAATTTTAATATATATTAAAATAGAAAACAGTTATGTGCGATGATTTAGCTCATACATACATCATACCTGTACTCAATGGGCAACAACTCAGCTGCCAGGTTATCATGGCTTGGACTTCCTGTTTGATACTTTTCTGTGAAGAGTGAAATAATAACAAGTTCAAATTTCATACCATCTATCTTCTAAACTGAATTTTCAGTTTGTGTTTACTGAGCTGTGACCCAGACAGATCACTGAAATAGCTGGGTTCACGGCTGCACTGTGGTCAGAATATAAATGTAACAGGCTGTACTGCCTCTGAACTAACGGATTTTCTTGAATTTAAAATTGCCTATGCCAAACAAATCACTCCTTGAAGGAGTGGAGGAACTGTTATCGCACTTGGCAGAGCCTGTCTGTATCAATTCATATCTGTGAGTGACCATCTTCATACAAATGCAATCTTTTCCTAGCGGGACACTGCAACATCTCCAGGTGTGGTATCTACAGTCATACTGTACCTGCTAGTAATAGCTGGTCCTGTTGGGCCTGTGTGCATCGCAGTTCTTCATTGGTCTCTCTGAGAGAGTCCCGCTCAATGCTGATCCTCTGATGAAACACAGTTATTACAGTTTTTATGTCTGGTGCCGCTAGTGCCACAGAAATTACACACGTTAGCATTAAGTCATGTAATGTGTTAGTTGTCCGAGTATTTGCATGTGAATGTGTCTGTCTACCTCTTTCTCCTTCAGTACAGCATCATATTTCTCCTGAAATTTCTTCATCTCGAAGGCCAGGTTATCAGCCCTACGGGACTCATCAGACAGTTTCTTGTGGAGCTCCTGACCCTGAAGTTACAGAAACAATGTAATGTTGATATTTTACTTTCAAGTCTGAAGTCTGTGTGTGAACCTCTATGTATATTCTCTAAAATACTCATGAGGTCACCATTTAATATAAAAATATTAAAAATAACTGTTTTTAAATTATTTTGAAATGTAATTTATCCCTGTGATGATGACAAAGCTGAATTTTCAGCATCATTACTCCAGTCTTCAGTGTCACATGATCCTTCAGAAATCATTCTAATATGCTGATTTGGTGCTCAAGAAACATTTCTTGTTATCATCAATGTTGGAAACTATTGTGCTGCTTGATATTTTGTGGAAACTGTGACACTTTTTTCAGTATTCTTTGAAGAATAAAAAGTTCAGTTCTATTCTATTTGAAATACAAATCCTCTGTAACATTATATTGTAAATGTCTTTACTGTCACTTTTGGTCAGTTTAATGCATCCTTGCTGATTAAGTTTTAATTTCTGAGCAGTAGTATATATCCAACTATTTAATGTCTGAGTGGAAAAAACAAACTCACAAACAACAACAACAAAAACAGTAAAATAAAACTGGTAAAATGTTTATACAGTACCTGTCTCTTGTAAGTCTCTAACTGAGCTCTTGCAGCATTGGCCTTGCGCAGCTCCTCTTCAAGGCTGACCGTGTTGTGCATGTAGGTCATATTCTTCTCTTCCAGAACTTTCACTTGCCGTCGGAGGTCACTTAGATCTTCTAACTTCTTCCTGTATGTCTCAACTGAGGCCTCTAGCTTCACTGCCCGGTCGGAGCAGCTCCTAAACAAACACAAATGAATCATAAAGACTTTCCAAAACACCCAAAAAGAATACTGAAAAAGACTACATATTAAAACACGTATGACCTAGCACATACCTTAATATGTCTAATTCATCTTTCAGCGATCGTGACTCCTCAGCCAGGCTGGTCAGTTCATCATTACGATGCTGAAGCTCCACTAGTTGTTTCTCCAGCTCCTCACAGTGGATGCGGTAGTCATCTTTAGCTGCCTCCAGTCTGGATAGTACACACATCCACACACATTCATTATTTACACTGAAAGCTATTTCAAACGGAGACATTCTACCCAGACTTGGTTCATTATTTCAATGTTTTACTACTTATGCGACAACGACTATATTCAGAATAACAGCAGGTTAATATCAAGTATGTTTCAGACAATATTTGGCCAGTTAGTGTGAGACTTGTAGTCAGATGAAGCAGTACCTGAAGTTCTCCTCCTGAAGCTGCTCGAACTGTATTTGTAGCTGGCTGTGCTTCTTCCCTGATGGAGTGCTGGGGTCATCAAAAGTATCAAGCTGATTGGCTCGATCAGTCAAGAGGTCATTTTCAGCCAGGAGACTGTTCCTTTCCTCCTGCAGCATTGTCACCTGATCAAGGGGCAAAAAGGTCAAACACCAGGGCTTTCCTGGAAACCTGATGTTTAATATGTCAAGGCATGTATGACCAACATACATGGCATATTTGAAAGTAGGATTGTATTTAGAGTTGTACAGTATAATGTACACTACTGTTCAAAAGTTTGAGGTTGGTAAGATTTTTTAATGTTTTTGAAAGAAGTCTCTCGTATGCTCACCAAGGCTGCATTTATTTGATCAATACATAAAATACAGTAAAAACAGTGATACCGTAAAATATTATTACAATTTAAATAACTGTTTTCTATTCCCTCGATGGCAAAGCTGAATTTTCAGCATCATTACTCTAGTCTTCAGTGTCACATGATCCTTCAGAAATCATTCTAATATGCTGATTTGGTACATTATTATCTTAAAATTTTTTGTTGAAAACATTCTACATTTTTACATTATAATGTATTTACTACCATTTTTGATCAATTTAATGCATCCTTGCTGAATAAAAGTATTACTTTGTTAAAAAACCCAAACTTTTAAATGGAAGTGTGTATACATACATATATATATATATATAGACCATGATGTAAGGATTTTTATTATACTGTGAATTATCACAGATTACAATATTATAACTAGAAAACAAACACCCAAAACAAACAAAATTTTTCCTTTTACATAAACTCCAAATTAATGTAGTTACAAAATGAATTAGCAAAATAAATAATTCAGAGAATAAAACAAACCCACCTTTAATGTTAGGTAATGTTAAATGGCTTTTATTCTTCTTGTTTTAGAGTTCTCCAAATATAAAAACCACAGCAACCTGATAACCCAATAATTTCAGCACTGAACCCATGAGCTCTTTTTGCCACACACACACACACACACACACACACACACACACACACACACACACACACACACACACACACACACACACACCATTGTGCCAGTGGTTAGATTGGTTAGTGGCAACGAAGAGTTTTAGTTTTAGTTAGGCTAGGTTGCCATGCATTTGTTTAGACTTACCTCTCATTGGTCATGGATACTTTTACTCAATCTGTCAAGAATCAGCAACACATGAATTTCTAACCCATTTATGGGTGTAGGAAAGTTAACATGGCAGTACAAATCCTGCAACAATACGTACCTTTAAATGTATATATATATATTTATATTTACTATTACATTATATTTCCATATATATATATACATTCCATAAATATATAACTAAACATTTAATGAAAATTTTACAAAGAGGTAAAATAGATTATTTCACCTCTTTGTAAAAGCTAAAAACAGACTCTGCAGAGACAAACAAAAATACTTGCACTCAAAGGCAAAATCTGTTCATCCATGAAGGTGAACAAACAGAACAGCAGATATCAGAAATGCTGTTCAGTGAGCTGACACTTACAGTCTGCAAACACAGATGCAAAAACACATGCTGTCAATGCCTTTTTGTATGCATGCAGCTTGCAAATATTTCTGTACCTGTGTACATTCATTTAGATATGTATATGTAGATACAGTTTTAGATAACAAGGAATAATAATATTTACATGCTGTTTGGTTTCTGTGCAAGAACCATTTTTGTCACAATCTTAACACTTGTACAGATGCTTTATAGCTGAATTAAGTTTGTTTCATTAAATCAGCTAAATTGAGCAGAATATTAGGGATGATTCTGCTTCAGATTCTGTTATGCAGTCTGTTTTGTTTAAAGCACAGTACAAATAAATGTGACTTTACATTTAACATTCGTAATATGATTGTTTCTTTGTAGATGCAAATGCTGTGACAATAGTTTTACTGAAATTGGTATTTCACCTGCATGTCGAGCTCCTGACAGCGCTGTGCCAACTCTTCTTTCTCTGCTATGACCTCAGTCAGATCCTCCAAGGCTTTCTTTAACTACCAAGAAAACATTATTGAACAATATTTCAAGATACTACATTTAATAACAATATCAACACAGTTCTCTGATGGTATGATGTTGTTATATGTCTGTATTTCTTACCTGATGTTCAACGTCTCCAAGAGGTTCTGTTCCTAACTGAGACATATTCTCCTTGCTCATAAGCTGTAATCAATAAAATTCCTTTTCATTCTATATTAAAGAAAATATATGACGATATAAATATATCTGAATAAAATGAATGGTCTCTGACCTCTTGAATCGCAGTCATCACCACATGCTGTACAGATTCCTCCAAGGTCATGATTATCTGGATATACTCTGGACAAACAACAATCTCACAGGGTTAAAAATGATTAAATATAGATGCATCACAAGAAAATAGCATCATATGGCATGAGGGAGAGTAAATAATGACAAAATTTTAAATTGACCATGAAATCAAAATTGATAGTTCTTGTTTGTTTTTTGTTTTTTTATGGAATATTGCAGTGTTTATTACAAATGATTTATCTGTGCACATCATTATTTTTATTTAAATTCATGTGCCCTCGTGATCTTTAATCAAAATAACTTCCTCTCCCTCTTGCAACTACATCTCTTCTCTTCTGTATTTTTCGGCATGGAAACGGGACAATCTGTCACTCAAATGAGATCACAGCAATAGCAAACAACAACGATCCAATGATCCAATCAATTCCCGATGGACAAAATCAAGTCCCACCCTAAATTTTTTCTTGTTTGAGAAGCTATTTCACTCGGATATACATCACAATAGGGAAGAAAAGTTTATCACAACTTCCGTTTCATGCCGATCATGCCGGCATCATAAGTCCACTTTTCTAGGCCCTTCCAAGCTTTATAATGGCAGTGAATGGGAGGCCCAATTTTGAAGCAAAAAAAAAAGTGCATCCATCCATTGTAAAAGTACTCCACTCGGCTTCGGGGGGTTAATAAAGGCCTTCTGAAGCGAAGAAATTGTTTTTTTGTAAGAAAACAATAAATAGCTTCCGGCAGACGGCCGTACGCATCGATTTGCGGCGGAAGAGTAACCTCTTACCCGATGTATGAGGTAACGATGAACGTGGAAGCGCAGAGGATAGAACAAAACAATACACCGGTCACGAATTAGAAGTCTATAACTTTCGTCTAAAATTTTATTCTAAATTCAAAAATTTTAAAGAATTCTAAAATTTTAAAGAGAAATGTCAGAGGATTTTGATATAAGAGAAGAGGAGCTTGGTTTGTTACACAGCCCTATTTGTTTAAATCGCGAGAGGTGTCTTAAGCCCGGAACACACCAAGCCGACGGCAACGAACCAGTGGTGACGAAAGCAGACTGCAGGGTTGGCTCACGTCGGCAGCGTCTGCGTCCAAAGTTGCCCTGACACACCAAACCGACGCTCGACACCCGACGGTCAAGTAGCACGTCTGTTCTGCGCAAGACGAAATGCCTTTCCGTACCAGCAGGTGGCAGTAGCTAAACAGTCAATCAGAATGATCAGATGACACGACTGACCGACGAGCTCCGACGCTGATTCAACATGTCGAATCGGCCGGAAAAAAGCAGACGAGGACCAACTTCAGCCGACGGTGTGGAACACACTGAGAAAACTTAGTCGGCCGACGAACAAAAACTGCCTGACGGCCGATTGTCGGCTTGGTGTGTTCCGGGCTTAAGCTTATGCTACTCCTACATCCAGCGTCATACATCGCGTCACAGGTTACTCTTGTGGCACGATTTGACTCATGCAGTATGCGTATGGTTGTCTGCCGGAAGCTAGTTATTTTAGATTAGAAAGTTTTAAATATGGATAATTTTCTTACAAAAACCCATCGCTTCACTTCAGAAGACCTTTATTAACCCCCTGGAGCCGTATAGATTACTTTTATGATGAATTGATGCATTTTTTTTGCTTCAAAATCGGGCCACCTTTCACTGCCATTATATAGCTTGGAAGAGCCAGGATGTTTTTTAAATACATCTCCGATTGTATTCGTCTCAAAGAAGATAGTCATATTCACCTTGAATGGCTTGAGGGTGAGTAAATCATGGGGTAATTTTCATTTTTGGGTGAACTATCCCTTTAAATGCGATCACTGCGAGTTGCCGTTGTGATGTCACAGTAGTGTTGCATTGTGGTCTAAAGAACTGTCTGAAGTAAACATATGAGTAGACTCATTCCCTCTGTCAAAATCAAGAGGTTGAGGGTCTGTCCAAATAAACGTCCCTCATCAACTTGATGAAGTTGAACACAATTCAAAAAAGGTGGCAGGGGAATGGAAGTGCTTAGGGAAGTTTGCGAGTGTATGTCAAAAAGTGGAGTTAACAGCAGCCCTTAAGGTTTTTGGGTGAACTATCCCTTTTACTACCTTGTTTCCTGTCACATTTGACTGCACACCCCAGGATGAGCTGTAGGAGGCGTCCCAGCTCTACTTGATCAGACTGCTCTATCACACGCATCAGGTCAGGCAGAGGAAAACCTGTGATCTGCTGAGCTAAAACCTGAACACAAAGTGATCATAACACATAAGGAATTACACATACAAGCATAGATTTTTATTAGAATGAATCCAATTGTATCGTGATTGTGCCTTTGTTAATATTGAAAAAATTGCAGGCATTAAAATATCTGTAGCTCATACAGACGGTGCTATAATTAAACCACCCAACAATTACACACATATATGTGACTGTCAGCATGTGTAAATTGTTAGATGAAAGGTTAATTCCTTCTTGTCATTTCAGAGAATTAAAGTCTGACTAATGGCATGAAACAGCAGAAACGGTTCAAATGATGCAAGCATTTTAATGAACCAAAACTTGGTGTCATTTACCTCATTATAATAATCAACAATCATCTGCAGGACCTTTTTGAGGTTGTTCAGCTGTAAAAATGGAGTGAAACAAAGGCTTTAACTTTCACTAATACATTATACTGGACATGTTCTTAAAATTTGATTTAAGCACCAAGGTCTGGGAGGGAAAATAAATGTACCTTGAGTCTTACATTATCTCCAACATCCTCTTTAATGCGGGACAGCCAGCTCTCACTGAACCATGAAGGATCTCTGTAATTGAAACATATTGATCAGTGCAGTTCAGTCTTATTTAATTCAGATACTTTCAGATGCTTTCATTCAAATCAGTCGGTAAAATCAAATTAAATGTCTTGTTCTCATCCCATTACATCACACTCTCAGACTTTCTAAGAACAATATATGCTAAATTTCACTACACTTGAATGTTTATTCAACAAAAAAACAAAAAATATATACATTAAAACTAAGGTAATATGACTCTGAGGACTACCAACAACCCAATACAAGTCATAAAATATTCAGACACTGACAAGCTGAGATATAAATCAGTAATGCTGACCTGGAAAGAACAAATTTGATTTAGTAGAGCAAGAAGGGAAAAGGAAGATGGGAGGCAACTGAAAAGTGTAAAACACAGTCAAGTATGAATAAATGAATGAGTGAAGGACACACTGCAGCTCAACTGGTAGTACATGGCGCTAGCAACGTCAAAGTCATGGGTTCAATTACCAAGGAACACTCATGCCAATCAAATACACAGAATGAAAGCAATACAAGTTGCTTTGGATAAAAGCATCCGCCAATGAATAAATGTAAAGTAAATGTAAACACACTCACATCTGATGCAGAGCCTGTGACATGGCTGCCCCTGAGGTCAGATCCTCCACCGTCTCACAGGGGGCTGCGGTTTTGAAGGTCTGCAGCTGAGGCCACACATACAAAGAAATGAAACATAGGGGTGTAACGATACATGTCATGATTCGATACATATCACGATACTGAACTCACAATATGATATTATTGCGATACTCCAAGACATTTGGTAAAAGGTTAACAAAAATGTTCTGCTGATTAAAATGCTAAATTTTGGTATTACATTGAGGGTGGAAATGAATAGGCTTGAACTTGGTTCTGGTGACCCAATGCACAGGACAATGGTGACACCAGAATAAAAATATTCATGATTCTGTAGCTGAACATACAGAATTATTTTAAACCAATATGCTTGCACTCTGTCACTGACTAGATATATTTAAAATAATGTAGACCACTTTTTACTGGTAACATAAGACATTTGGCATTATCAAGACCCACAAATATTCCCCCATTGCATTATTATACATTATATTCAACATTTAGTAGTTTAATGTAGTACTGACACTAAAACTCTGTAAACTTGATTTTTTTCTCACACAGTAATTTTCATTTTGGGTGAACTATCCACAATACAGATTGTCACTATCCACGATACATATGTGACCCTGGACCACAAAACCAGCCATAAGTCGCACAGGTATATTTGTAGCAATAGCCAACAATACATTGTATGGGTCAAAATTATGACGATTTTTCTTTTATGCCAAAAATCATTAGGCTATTATATATAAGTAAAGATCATGCCCCATGACGTTATTTTGTAAATTTATTTTTGTGAGTGGATATGCATTGCTAAGGACTTCATTTGGACAACTTTAAAGGCGATTTTCTCAATATTTTGATTTTTTTGCACCCTCAGGTTCCAGATTTTCAAATAGTTGTATCTCAGCCAAATATTGTCCTATCCTAACAATCAATGGAAAGCTTATTTATTCAGCTTTCAGATCTCAAATCTAAAAAAATTGACCCTTATGACTGGTTTTGTGGTCCAGGGTCACATATTGTTGCATTTTTGTATTGCGATATATTGTGACACGATATACTATTACACCCCTAGTATATACTGTAATACTAAAATAAACAATGATAAACTACAGTGAGTATATATTACTACTGGGGTTTCCAAACAATTTTTTGTCAGCAAAACCCCTTATATGTTAAATATTTACTTGATGTACCCCCTGAGATTTTATGTTAATATTTCAATAATTTAATGACACATTAATAATAATGTATATTTTATTGTAATTATTATAACTCTATAAAAAGGATTTCACTTTTATTTCAATTAATTGAGCAGCCCCATTTATTTATTTTAATGGTAACACTTTACAAAAAGGTTTTGTTTGTTAACATTAGTTAACTACATTAATTAACATGAACTAACAATACTTCTACAGCATTTATTAATATTAATGTTAATTTTTACATTTATTATACATGTATAATGTACTATAATACATTCAAAATTGTATCTGTTCACCTTAGTTAGCTAAAGCACTGTGATCTAACATGACCAGTGAACAATTGTATTTTTATTAATTGAAATTAATAAAATTTGGGTGTTCAGTTCTGACTACAGCATTAGAGATCACTATATAAATATCATTCTGGGATACTAGCAAACAAATATTGCGTTTAAAATGTGCCATACATTCAGATAACCATCATAAGCACGGGCATGCCATTCATTGCAGCAGAATTAATGAAAATATACAGTATCATAGAGACACCACATAGATTATTATCCAGGAAATATAGTGGTCTTTTAAACCTTACAAGTATTTTGAACTATTCAGAAGGGCCCTGGTGCAAACGCAATGTAAACACAGCCATGGATCAGAGCCAAATACAGAGAATCGCAAGCACGCGCCGTCCGCGATCACAAGCCACAGTCAAAAATCAAAACGACACATCAAACTGAGACTGGGAATATCTGATTGCATAAGAGACATTCCACAAATACTCTAGCTAACCAGATTAGACACCTAAATCGGATGAGGAAGGGGTTGGCTGTAAGTGTTTGTGTTGTTTACATGTCTAACCGCATTTTGAGTCTAGTTTGTCGTTATGTTACATATTGGTGTCGCGTGCTGGACGGGTGCCGCGTGGAGAAATGAGCGCATTTGTTAATGTTGTAATGGTGCGCCGCAGACCGCGTTTGGTTTACATAAGCAAGTGCACATTTAAATGTCTTATTTCCGGTATTTTTGACCATGGCTCCAGAAGGAAACGACTACCTGCGACAGGTAACGCTATCATCATGGATCTGATCGCAGATAAATAAACGATTCCTGGTTCTGGTGATCTTTAGAGCTAAACTAAAAGACAAGATCTTACCCAAATAATCAGGCTCTCGCACAGCGTTTTATTTAAATCCATCTCTCCTCTGTGCTATCGGGCAAATATTTCCGTCCACCTGTCAACAATGCGCTTCCCTTTCCCACCTGCGAGTGTATTTGCCTAGCTCTCACCAGCGCTACGTTCACGTCTATTGCGTCTACGCACAAATTGATACGTAAAGGCTTCGTGAATACACGCCTCTGATACAGTGCGTGATGCGTTGATAAGGATTGGGGGATTGATGGGATCAAGAGCGCAACAGCAAGAAATAAAACACCAATGGTGTTTTGAGTTCAGGACAGCGAGCAGCCAATCAAAATAGAGATTTGAGAAGACTGACAGACGGCTTGTTTGGTGTAATAGGTTCGCTTTCCACACTATAGAAAAAAAATATGGGCACCTAAGGGTAAATGTGAAATAGTCACAGTGTGTTACAAAATTCAAATTTATCAACAAAAATGTAAAATGCCCCAGATTCACCTAAATAAGCATTTTAAAACATTTTTTTTTTTTTTTTACATAGGCTATTTAAATTTTAATATTTAGCTTATAATTAGGACATTTTTAAGATTTAAATTTCCCTCACATGACAGAAATATAGGATAATAAACCATCTTGGTCAGTATGAGGAAGGCTATAAGCTAGTAAACTGTAAAAAATATCACCTTGGTTTTACTCCAAAAAATTGAGGCAACTATTTGCATCAGACTTCTAAGTATTTTGAACTCATCTAATTTGTGTTTGACCAACTGGCTTTTACACATCTTCAACATGCACCTTTAAGTAATTTCTACTCAATTTTCCTCATGAAAATAACTAAAATAATTTGTGTAGCAAAAACAATACAACTGAGTTTACACCAATACATCTACTCCAGTAAACAGACTACAAAACATCATTGTCATCCAGCTAATGACCAGATTTCACTATGTCATCTTTGAACCAGGAAATTTAGAAATCTGTATCACGTTCTGACACAAATCCATCAGATTAACCTGGATTTAGGGTTTAAATATTTATTAAACAATGAATGTAAAATATCAGATTCACTGATCAATGCTTCATGAGCCCAAGCTCACACAGTTTACAAAGACTGAGAACGTAGTCATTATTTTATTTTATTGGCACTTATACAAATATGACAGGGCAGATAAGCTTCTAAACTAATGGTACATCATAAAGATAACTAGTCTAAATCTTTAAATGAACCTCACTCGCTCTGAAGGAATCATATACAAAATAAGGAAGAATGATGTATCCTGATTTACATGGATTTGCATTTTCTGTTGCTAAACATTAAACATTAATGTTTCTCAAAGGTTTTATTACCTTTTTGTGATAAAAACATACGATAAGATTGTGATGTAAAGTCACATGCATTTACCTTATATGGGATGAGCTTACGTGGGAATACTAAGTTTATATATACAATAAGAAACACATTAGTGCCTTTATTGCAAATTGCATATAAATTGCATTTTTTTATAACGCTTTCCTTTTTTCCTATTATTAATTTCACTACAAAGCTGCATAATTTGGTCACATTACAACATATACTTGAGCTTAAGAAATAAGCCAAAAATACATTTTCTGTTGGAATTTAAACCTGCTAAACTTGATATGGACTTTAAACCATGACAGCCTTCGGATTCTTATTTGGGCCAGGGGCCTTTAACCTGCCCCTGCTATTTTCAGCCACTCTGACCTTGCAGTTTAGGCAAAAATGGGAAAGATAAATATTAGCTTGAGAAATTTTTAGAAAAAAGGTCCTGGGCAAATGAACTGATATGGTATGGAGCCAATGTGGAAATGGGGTAACTAAGTCAATAAAGAATATTGAGTTAATTATTTAATACATTTATTAAATATTTATATTTATAATATTTAAATATAAAATATTATAATATAAAAATTAAATAATATAATATAATATAAATATTAAATATTATAATATACATATTAAATATTATTATATATTATAATATAAATATTAAATAAATATTTATAATATTTAAATAATTATTTAAAAATACTCACACATAATATGCTCCAGCTACACATACTGTACACGGGTACACATATCGGAGGGTCAACATATGTAGGCTTATATAATGAGCCAATGGGGTATAGTATTATAGTAGGTTTAGCTTTATTTTAACCTGCTGGATTGCCCCAGTTATGAAAGTTTGAGGCATCCCATCCAAGTGAAATGCCTTTCTTTGGTCATCCATATGGGACAGTGTATATTGTGTAAACTTACGGTAAACCATTGACAGGTTAACCAGATGCCTAACCTACTTAAAGTAGGAGGAGACTTACAACCCATGTCTTTGAACCTGTGATAGTGGTCACATGACAAAAATAAAACACTGAAGACAGAGGAGTGGCTTTGATCAGCACAAATAAGCTATTGCCGATCAATACATTTTCACATTGATGAACATATTGCAGAGATCAGGAAGATTGCAAGAAATTTTACCTGAATTTCAAAAACCCAACAGGATATCAGTGTAGTTACCTAATCTCCAAAAAAGGCACTGAAGTGGGAATGAAAGCCCTGATTAATGATTAACCTGTCTGTCAAATTTACCGTCTACAGTGAAGCTGCTGAAAGCATTCCAGTCTCTGCCTTCCATGAGAGAAAGCAACTGAATTACGAACAAGAAACATGTCCACCAGCCGTAGCTTCCACAACAGGTGAGATAATTTTTTGTTTTTTTAAGTGAGAGACTGTTTGTGTTTTTGATATGTATGGTAATCCTTAATTGAGTGTTTAAATGATGACATTCATCTTGTATTAATTGTGTATATGAACAAAACAAATTATGGTTACACTTTATTTTAAGGTGTCCTTGTTACAGTGTAATTATACAGTAAAGTAATATACATGTACTTAATATAGGGTTAGGATTAGGGTTTGGTTAAGGGTTAGTGGCATGCAATTATGCATAATTTACTGTTATTACTATAATGTTATTAGTACACTGTAAAAAATTATTTTCATGACTTATCACATTTTTTATTTTGTCAAATCAAATTAGATAATGTGGTTCAGATAACATCATATTTTGAGTTTCTGTTGATTAAATCAATCGCCTTCATTGTATTAACTCAAATTTTTAATTTCAATGAACTCAAAATTTGAAGGCAACCAGGTAACTTAATACTTTTGAAGCTATACATGTATTATGATGAAGTGTTGTGTCCTGAGAATGCAGGTTAATAGTGTTATGGAATGTAGGGGCAATAAAAGGCTCCACACAGACACATTAAGCACTACGACATCAGATTTCAACATGTCAGTCAAATTTTTTTCAGTTCTAATTTGAACTCACAGTCCTACATTTCTCTTCCTATGGGATCATGTGCACATTGCTGTTGTTTTACAGACAATTTTGCTATATCTAGATACTATAACTGCAGGATATCAAGATATAATAACTGCAAATAAAGTTCTTTTCATATCAAAGGCAAATGTTAGTTCAGTACTGGCATATTTCAAAGCCTGATGTACCGTAAGGCTGCCTGATATTGCGTTATCTGGTATGAGTAAACACAGGTGTGTCAGACAGCTAAGTTTAGATTTTGTACGTGCTCCTCCAGAGTCAGCCTATCCAGACTATACTCATTAATAAAACGTTTAATAAATTTTGTAAGACAAATCAGGTTTTATTAATCAGGTTTCAAGTTTTTTTATTCTAATAAAGACTTCAGAATTTCAAAAGTATATCAGCTGTAATGAACAGTAATTCAACTCCTGATGCAAATTTAATGATGATGATCTTTTAAACTCTATAGTCCTGCATTGTTATTTGGAGTCTTGAAAGAATGGGTGAACACAAACTCCACAGTAGCACTTCAATAACTGCATCTCTCACTTTTAAAGGTCCTCTCTACTCTCAAAGATAAGGAGTCAAGGTCAGCCACACAATCCTCACGTGCACAACAGAGAGGTGAATACACACATGCACTGGGCGCCAAAATCTGAGACCACTTGTAAAATTCCTACATTGTGTATTTTTCTAATTAAATGCAACATTTTCCATTAGAATTGTGTATTTCACTACAATACTACAAAATCACACATAATCCTAGAAATAAATGCCGTATTACTGCAAGAACTTGAAAAAGTGATTTTTTTTTTTGAGTATTAATCTTGTCATTTCATACTTGCAGGATTTGCCTAAAATGTGGTTACCAGCAGGCAACAGGGACATCCACTGCCCTGTGTGTTTACAGATCGCCAGCTATCCTGTAGAGACAAACTGTGGGCATGTTTTCTGTGGTGCGTGTCAAAATACGTCATTGCACAAAAAAAAAAAAAAAAAAAACATATACATATATATATATATATACATACATACATATACATATATGTGTGTGTATGTATGTGTGTATATATATTTGTATCTCAGATCTTAGTGTTTTATAATGTTAACCATAACATGGTGGTTCACTTAAGGTGCCTTAGACTAGAGTAACTGGTCAACAGCGAGAGAGCAGATGGTGGTAGTCATTTACACTCCAAGTACTGAATACTTACCCAGTCATGTGACTCTGCAGTGTTGTGTATGGAGTTTAATATTATACTGTTACCATAGTTACGAAAGCCGTGCCCCTCTCCTGACCCAGATCACGTGAATACACACTCAGAGATGGAAAATTCGTAGATATACATTAACAGCAAACTACAAGGTTAATACAAAATTCAAAACGTACAAAATTCAAAATACAAAATTCTTGCACCATAGGCACCTTAAATAAGCTCAATAAAGAGACTGAAATAAAGAGCAGCAAAGATAATACAAGCAATAAAAATTAGTAATAAAAATAAACAGATATGTGGTGATATACATGCACGTCTAGCTTTTAGATTCCATCAGTTGTTCCAGTGTCTATTGGTATTACTATTGTTCTTTCTTCTAGTCAAATAAATTTGACTAAATATATAAATAGTAGTGAACCTGACCAACTAATTTATTTTAAATTATTGCTTTGAGAGAGAAAAAAAATCTTCCATTGACTTGGATATGCCAGATTTACCTGAATCAAAAAAGTGATTGAATATAGCAACAAACCATATTTTTGTGTGATTTTATCATGTGAATAATGGAATCCCAAAAACATTTCGGAATCACCAAAGTCAATGTATTTCAATGGAAAAGGAAATTTTAAGGCATCTAGCTGATAAAAAAAAATTGTTTAGAACAAACTATTGCAAATATTTCTGTCTGCCAAGAACACTTGGCACATGCCACATGGCGCTATGGTAAAGGAGAGGCCAATGCTTATCTGTCATCTGTCTCTTTCCCTCTCTAGCATCATGTCTGATATCTTACTGGAAACATTGCTCCTGGTTAGATGCCATCAACTGTCCTTTGTGCAGACAGACGGTAAGAGATTTTTTAGCTCATGAAGTCTAATTAATATATATACAGTCAAACCAAAATTTATTTAAACACCCTGAACATTTCATTCATTAATACAGTTAATACTATATTCACTATAATATATGACAAGATCTCAGAGTTAAACTGTGTCAGAAAAAAAAAATTCTTAACTATGTCAGATAACACTTAAGCAAAACATGATCAGGTCAAAGTGTCTGAATAATTTTTGGTTCCAAATTTTTATCAATTTTACTGGTAGTCCACTGTATGAAGAATTTTTGGGTATGTCACAGTTTACTTTATTCTGCTATCCTCACTTACATAAATTAACTATAGTGTCCTGCACCCACTAGTAAAAAAATATCAAAAATGTCTGAATAATTTTTGGTTTGACTGTATATCTATATCTTTGTATATATATATATATATATATATATATATATATATATACACACAGGTGCTGGTCATATAATTAGAATATCATCAAAAAGTTGATTTATTTCACTAATTCCATTCAAAAAGTGAAACTTGTATATTATATTCATTCATTACACACAGACTGATATATTTCAAATGTTTATTTCTTTTAATTTTGATGATTATAACTGACAACTAAGGAAAATCCCAAATTCAGTATCTCAGAAAATTAGAATATTGTGAAAACGTTCAATATTGAAGACACCTGGTGCCACACTCTAATCAGCTAATTAACTCAAAACACCTGCAAAGACCTTTAAATGGTCTCTCAGTCTAGTTCTGTAGGCTACACAATCATGCGGAAGACTGCTGACTTGACAGTTTTCCAAAAGACGACCATTGACACCTTGCACAAGGAGGGCAAGACACAAAAGGTCATTGCAAAAGAGGCTGGCTGTTCACAGAGCTCTGTGTCCAAGCACATTAATAGAGAGGCGAAGGGAAGGAAAAGATGTGGTAGAAAAAAGCGTACAAGCAATAGGGATAACCGCACCCTGGAGAGGATTGTGAAACAAAACCCATTCAAAAATGTGGGGGAGATTCACAAAGAGTGGACTGCAGCTGGAGTCAGTGCTTCAAGAACCACTACGCACAGACGTATGCAAGACATGGGTTTCAGCTGTCGCATTCCTTGTGTCAAGCCACTCTTGAACAACAGACAGAAGCGTCTCGCCTGGGCTAAAGACAAAAAGGACTGGACTGCTGCTGAGTGGTCCAAAGTTATGTTCTCTGATGAAAGTAAATTTTGCATTTCCTTTGGAAATCAGGGTCCCAGAGTCTGGAGGAAGAGAGGAGAGGCACACAATCCACGTTTCTTGACGTCCAGTGTAAAATTTTCCACAGTCAGTGATGGTTTGGGGTGCCATGTCATCTGCTGGTGTTGGTCCACTGTGTTTTCTGAGGTTCAAGGTCAACGCAGTCATATACCAGGAAGTTTTAGAGCACTTCATGCTTCCTGCTGCTGACCAACTTTATAGAGATGCAGATTTCATTTTCCAACAGGACTTGGCACCTGCACACAGTGCCAAAGCTACCAGTACCTGGTTTAAGGACCATGGTATCGCCTGACCTTAACCCCATAGAAAATCTATGGGGTATTGTGAAGAGGAAGATGCGATATGCCAGACTCAGCAATGCAGAAGAGCTGAAGGCCACTATCAGATCAACCTGGGCTCTTATAACACCTGAGCAGTGCCACAGACTGATCGACTCCATGCCACGGCGCATTGCTGCAGTAATTCAGGCAAAAGGAGCCCCAACTAAGTATTGAGTGCAGTACACGCTCATACTTTTCATGTTCATACTTTTAAGTTGGCCAAGATTTCTAAAAATCCTTTCTTTGTATTGGTCTTAAGTAATATTCTAATTTTCTGAGATACTGAATTTGGGATTTTCCTTAGTTGTCAGTTATAATCATCAAAATTAAAAGAAATAAACATTTGAAATATATCAGTCTGTGTGTAATGAATGAATATAATATACAAGTTTCACTTTTTGAATGGAATTAGTGAAATAAATCAACTTTTTGATGATATTCTAATTATATGACCAGCACCTATATATATATATATATATATATATATATATATAGAAGGCAACAACTAAAATCAAAGGGTTGTCTTTTTGTGTACATATATACACATACAGAAAAGACGAATCTCTAATTTTATTGTCTTTTATTGTTTATACTCAGGTGAATAAGATGTGCCGTCTCTTCAGCGAGAACAGAGCTGACTATAAAGAGAGAGAAGTGCTGAGGCATGTCAGAGACTATAACAAGCGCTACTCTGGAGCACCAAGACAGGTAAATACTTAGTCAGAGGAAGTTCCATTTTACTCAGACTAAAACATTAATATAAATGTCATATAAGCGCTTTTCAAATCATACGCAATCTGGTTTTTTCTAAGTCGGACTGAGACAATACAATTGTAGTAGCTCGGCATTATCCATCATGTAGTCAGCCTCCGGTCAGTCTCGGCGTTGTGCCTACTGCGCATGCTCTCAAAGACAGGTGACGGTTGACTTAAAGAACTTGATATATAACCTTTCTTTTTTGTTGTCAAGCTCGTGCCGCTCCCAGTAAATCAATGCAGTTACCATTATTACTTCTCAGCAAAGAGTTTATCATTTTATTTGCTCTGGACTATATCACATCACCACACCTATGTCAGTTCCTGATGCAACAAAGGTTGTGAAACCACATGCCAGGAAGGGCATTGTTGCCTACAATTGGAAGACACCCACGGATATGTTTTTATTATTCAAACACACTGATATCCCACGTGCTAGGCCATATGTTGCAATTTGATTGTCGTCTTTTTCTTTCTAGGTAAAGGACTACCTGTGTGATACACCTCTCTTCCTGCTCTTGCTGGTGAGATGGCTGGGGAACATGAGCGGACTGGTGTGGCTCTTTCTCTTGAGGGTGGCTGTTTGTGGATTTGGCGCTGCCATGTCCTTGGCTTCCCCACTGGAGACTCTTCCTGGGCCATTGAGCAGTGTGCTGGGCACACTGGATGATTTTGTAGTGGTCTTCCTTCTTCTCATCTGCATTATTAACATCAACCAACAGATGGGGCAACAGAGAACAGGAACACACACAGTCACACAGGGTGTGCTGACCGATACATTGTAGAGGAGTGATAATGTGCTTACTAGCATGTTGAAATTACTCTAAACAACCTTGTTGGCAAAGGTTAACTGTGTTATGACCTGCTGCACTTTGGTCTTAGTGAACATGGAGTTCAGATGTTATAAAAACAGGCAATTTAAAGCTGTGTATTAAAGACAGATTGTACATAATAAATGTAAAGTGCTTTTGTAAATATTCAAGTTTCTAATAAATACTTATTTATATATCTATATTTTTGTTTAATCGCTTAACTTTCCCACAAAGGAAACCCAGACATGATACAGAAACATTTTATAATCAAGAATTTATTTAATGCTTTGAAAGGATTTTGTAGTGTTTCATCAATATAACATTTTTTAGTGGAATGTTAATCATTTCTGGAATGTATATTTTGGATTTTTAAAATTAAAAAAAGGTGACAATCAGCCATTACATTTTTATTATATCTCAATGCAATTCAAATAGCCCATTATATATTTAGACATGCATATGTTGAGGCATCAGTTTTCAGCAGGAATCTACATGTTAATTCTACCCGAGTACACACATACAACAAACCAGATCTGAATTATAAATATGTATGAATGTAAGATTTCCAAAGGTTAGTCAAAGAAAATTCAAAATTATCTAACAGCTCTCCAAGTCAAGAGAGAATAATAAGTTGGCTAGTCTGCCTATTTGTTTATTATCTATCACAAATGTACCGTAGCATATCTCTAGGAGTTCTGACACCATAC
This sequence comes from Ctenopharyngodon idella, assembly GCF_019924925.1. Taxonomy (NCBI): domain Eukaryota; kingdom Metazoa; phylum Chordata; class Actinopteri; order Cypriniformes; family Xenocyprididae; genus Ctenopharyngodon; species Ctenopharyngodon idella. Next base: position 17,332,539 of record NC_067239.1, on the reverse strand, counting down.
TGCTGCATTACGGAACATGCTAAGCCATGGTGAGGGTTCCAGTGATCTGCTGAGGTGGCGAGGGGCCCAAGCCCACTGCCAGCCCAGCACGGCCCGCTCCGGATGAGGCATCATGGCCAGGTGGCGGCCATCTGCAGAGCAGATGCCTGCCACACCTTGTGCGGAACCGTTGGGGTTCATGGGATAGATTTCAGTAGGGGTGCCCGAGTCATCCACATAACGCAGAGGAGCTAAAGAGGCGCTAATCAGCTTCTGCTGAGCCTCAGGAGAACGAAACTGCATCAGACCTGTGGAACAAAAGAGAGGTGTTTTTAAACGTCACACAACAGGAACAACACGTACTGCAGAATTTTTGCCTTTGTTAATACTATTCAACATAGAGATCTAACTATATTATAAGCAGAAATTATGCCTCCCAAAAAGTAAGCTAACACAAACATACAGTGGATAAGTTTTGGAATTAAAAAAGAGACTGCGAAATACAGACTGAACGTCAAAACATCCCAGGCTGTATGGCCTGATGATATGCAAACTACGTTTCTCTGCTTCTTGCTAGTAAAATGGATGCAAATTATAATCAAGGTAAAGATGATTGCAGTGACACACAGGAGTCGTACATTAAGCACGCGTGAGTCTGTTATATTGATGAGCAAACAAACCATATATGTGCGCTCTCGACGCACTGATCATGCATTATATTTATGCACAGACACATTTCAATACATTCTCGTTGTTTCCACACACATTCAGGAAGGATAATGTTTTTATTTGTCATGTATATGTTGCTGTGTTTAGTAATTCTGAATGGATCAGTGTACTTTAGTAGGTATATTCAATCAGGTCAAAGCGGTTGGTTTAGTTTTTTTTTTTTTTGGCATCTCCATGTGGTTCTGCTCAGTAGTGCAACTTGACATGTCTAAAATATAAACAAGTTCTAAAAAAGCTCTAAACAAGTTTTTTTGTTGTTGCACTGTACACATACTGTACACTAAATTCTGAAATGTTTGTTCTGTAATGTTCTTTTTTCTTCATGTGTGCATGTGTGCATAAATGTATGTATTATATGGACTCCTTATTTTATTTGGTGTCCGTTTGGAGTCTTCAAGTGTCCTTTTTTGGAAAGACACCTAAATTTACCTTGAAAAAACTTGTAGAATATACAATTTTGTGAGAATCACCCTTCAGTCTGATTTACTTTTTTTTTTCTGATTTTACTTTGCTGAATATAGCAAATGATGACAAAAACGTGTTAAGATAAAGTATGCTTAATTTCACAAAAAATATTTGAGAATAATCGCGATTAATTAACCCTTTAAAATTTTTAATCTGTTGACAGCCCTAATTAATAATAATACAATTTAGGATTTTTTAAAATTAAAAATGCAAGTTTTTCTCTTAAGTACAGTGTTATAGTGGACAGATTTCTAACCTTCTCCATGAGCGACCCAAACACCCAGAGCAGAGCCCTCCATTCCCTTAAGCATGATGGCCGGAGAGGGCAGGATGCCCACACTCACAAACCTCGATTCAAACCGACCAGACTTGTTATGGGTCAGAGTAACATCAGAACCTGCAATTGAAATGAATAAAAAAACAAAAAAACAAACAAAAAAAAACACAAAAATAAAATTAAACAATTTAATATAAAACAAACTAAAAATAAAAATATAAAATACATTAATAATTAATAAATACATTCATACATACATACACACACACACACACACACACACACATATATATAAAAAATACAGTGAAAGTAGTTAGAGAAAAGGAAGTGAGGAAATTCTTGAGGCTGTTATTGCCATTTACACATAATAGGAATGAGACTAAAAGTATTATCTCTCACCTCCATCCTCTCTTTCACCCACCCAACCCAGCAAAGCCAGAAGCTGACATCCGTTACACACTCCTAGACTCAGCGTGTCTTTACGGTTGCGGAAGCGCTCAAACTCCTCACGAGCCTTGGGGTTAAAGGTCACTGTTGCAGCCCATCCTGATTAATAAGAAAAAGTCAAAGCATCTGATTCTCAGCTGGAGAACAAATGCTAAGAAACACTCAATTTCAGTATGCAGAGTGGCAAGGCCAGTACGAAATAACCTATGAATCGTGTCACAAATCTAAGGTCATCGAAACATTCAATGGTGGGGATGATTGTTATTATATAGCAGAACTATCATACAGTTCAGCAGTGATATGTAAGAGTGCTGCAACATGCAATAGTGTGATTTTCACCTTTAGCTGACCCCAGCACATCTGCATAGCTGAAACCTCCCACAAACACCACAGGCTCGGAAGGGGTCAAGGGTCGTGGAGCCTGAACACAGGTCCTGCATTGTGACATCCCACACCTACAGATCATACAGAAATAAGTCAAAATAAATCAAACTCAGTCTTGTTAACAGTTAAAATTAAACATTGTGCAAGCAACATGCAGCATATGTGGTATTAATGAACAAACATCCTAAAATCTTAATTTTATTGTAAAATCCGAGAAACAAGTGTTGTTTTTTAAGCATAGACTGTAACTTGTATAGGACTATGTTAATGTACTTACATATTTGAATGCTTACGTTACGTTATTTTGTATTATTTTTATTTTTATAAATATTTTTACACAAAAAAAAAATATCAAAAATAAAGTAAAAACAGTAATATTGTGAGTTATTTGAAATATTACTACAATGTGAAATATTACAATTTAAAATAACTGTTTTCTATTTTAATATATTTTAAAATGTAATTCATTCCTGTGATTCAAAGCTGAATTTTCAGCATTATTACTCTAGACTTTAGTGTCACATGATCCTTCAGAAATCATTCTAATATGTTGATTTGGTGCTCAAGAAACATTTTTTTTATTATGATCAGTGTTCAAGTTATTCAACTACATGTATAATTTTTTGGTGTTTACCTCGAATCCAGCCATGAACAGAGAAGCGGACATCTCTCTGTCTCCATTACTGCCTTCCTCTCTCACAACAGCTACGCAAGGTTTCCCTGAACCTGAAGCACAATCAAAATATCTTAATATACAGGTCAAGTATGAATAAAGGAAAGATACATGACCATGGCCTCACCGAGCTCTTTAATGATGGGTGTTTGGGAGGGGTCAAAGGTGAGTTTGAAGTATGGCTGTGTGCGAGAAGCAAGCCCTTCTTCTTCCTCTTGGACACAGAGTGGATTAGCCTGCAGTCTCTCCAGCTGAAAACTAGTGCTTTCCCATATCGCCCTAAGTGTGGGTAGACGCTCATCCAACACTTCCTGTCCACACAGACTCACTCTGACCTACAGGACAGTATGGAGAAGTAATCAGCAGTTATTGAACACTTTTCCCTGCACATCACTTAATGATTGAGGTATAATAATATCCCACTAAACTCCATTAAAGGGTTAGTTCACCCAAAAATGAAATTTCTGTCATTAATTACTCACCCTCATGTTGTTACAAACCTGTAAGACCTTCGTTCATCGTTCAACACAAATTAAGATATTTTTCATGAAATCCGAGAGCTTTCTGATCCACCATAGACAGCAATGTCATGATCAATTTCAAGGCCCAGAAAGGTAGTAAAGACATTGATAAAATAGTCAATGTGACGACAGTGGTTCAACCTTAATGTTATGAAGTGACGAGAATTTTTTTTGTGGGCAAAAAAGAGCCGCCGTTCTGAAGTAAAACCCGGAAGCGCTGCACTGTGTTTACTACGTCAACAGCGTAGGAGAATGACAGGGAAGAGAAGAAATTGTTGAATAAAGTCATTATTTTTGTTTTGTTTTTGTGCACAAAAAGTATTCTCGTCCCATTAAGGTTGAACCACTGTAGTCACATGGACTATTATAATAATGTCTTTACTACCTTTCCGGGCCTTAAAATTGATTATGACGTTGCTGTCTATTGGGAGGTCAGAAAGCTCTCAGATTTCATCAAAAATATCTTAATTTGTGTTTCGAAGATGAACAAAGGTCTTACAGGTGTGGAATGACATGAGAGTGAGTAATTAATGACAGAAATTTCATTTTTGTGTGAACTACCCCTTTAATCCATGCATATGCTTTTAGATGAAAAGAGCTCAGCTCACCTTGGCATCAGGTCCAAAACCAGAAGTTGTGCCAATTCTGTGACACAAGAGACCAGCATCTGTGTATCTCTGACAGACACTCATTGCATTGCTCTCACACACCTCCAAAACCAGACCAAGCTCCTCTGAAAAAAGAGCCTCCATCACTGAAAGAGAGGGATGGGGAGAGTCATGAGGAAATGTCTATAGCCATGTTTCCATCCCAGGGGCAAATTTAATCTTGTGAAAAATCTGAATATTGCAAAAAGAAATTGCGAATAAAGCAGCACTTCTCTGTGTGCTCAAGATTAAAAAAAAAAAAAAAAAAAAAAAATCACTTTTGTTATTTTTATCTAAAACTCTTAATAAAACTATTAAAAAATATTTTGTTTAACTGTAAAGCTGCAATAGAATAAAAAATAAATATTAGATAAAAAATGAAAATTAGGAAATAAAAGTATTTATTGAAGTACTAAAATTACTAAAACTGCATGATATAAATTAAAGCTAAACATAAATATTTTAAAAAGAAACTAGTTAAAATGACAAAAGCACATAAATGACTAAAACAAACTAAAATAAAAATAAAAACATTGATTTAATAATTTATTTTTAATGCAATGCCTTACCTAGGATTAGAATCATACAAATATGGATGTACATGTTTAAATGACTATTTCACTAAAAAAAAAACAATTACATAAATGTATTTTTATTTCTAAAAATAAAAGCTTATTCAAAATGTTAATAAATACTAAAATAACAGAAATGCAACAAATAAAAAACATCCACCTCAAATAAGTGTATTCATCTTTCATTCCAATTTTGAAAGTTTTATTCACATTTTGGTATTTCCGTGCAGACTGTAATGAAAACATGGATATAAACCAGCTTATGATGGATGGCACTAGTGGCTCTACTTAAAAAGCTTTAGCTTTTTTCAAAACATAAATCAAATTTGTATTACCAACCGTCAACTCCTTCTAAAGGCAAGTCCACTTCCATCCCATAATTCCCTGCAAAGGCCATCTCCAACAGACAGGAAATAAGCCCTCCATCACTGACATCATGTCCAGCAGTCAGCAGTTGATCTGCAATTTAAAGTTTAGACCAACAGATTGTACAGAGATAAGATGCTGCTGCACTTCGAGGGAATCAACAAATACAGGCAGCAGAGTTTGGGAGGAGTAAACACTGTTTCTAGATCAGTTTATGGATGTTTTTTTTTTAACAGCATTGCTGCTTCTATAGAAGAAGGATGGTGCTATTAATCTATAAAAATATAAGATGAAGTAAAATATTAGCTTAAAAAGCACATACTGACCCTGAATCAATGTCTGTGTGGTGTTGAAGCAAGCAGAGAGCTTGTCTGGCTGATCCAGATCAGGACTGCAGTCTCCGAGTTGCCCATAACACTGAGCTAAAGCAGAGCCGCCCAGCCTGTATTTACCTGAGCTCACAGGCACATACAGAAGCACACCTGAGAAAGGAAGAGAAAGCACGTGAGAAATGTACACAATTGTAATCTACTGTTGATATGAAAGGCAAAAAGTGCTAAAAAGTGGTAAAGATTCACCTGACCTTTGTCATCAGGGTTTTCCAGGTCAGGGGTTACAGTAGCTGTGATATCAGGACACACAGCATACACTGAGATAACCAAAGAGCCTAAAACACAAGGAAAGTAGTTTGTTGTGACATAAAACACATACAGGCAATGTCTTGCCTAGCATTAAGGATCTGCACATGTAAATGTCTGGTTGAGTATTTAATATACACCAACTAGTGAACTCAGCTAGTAAAAACTACAGTAGCTATAAATTATGTAAATGTATTTGTAAATGTAAGCAATAATGAAATATGCTTTTCTCACTGAATCCCTCACCCAAATCATGCAGTTACAACTGAATGCATTAGGTGGCGCTGTGGATGTGTGACATGGATGTGATGAGAGATGACAGCATGTGCTTTCAAATGCATCCAAGTAAAACATATTAATTAAATACTTTTATTTCTTACTGGTATATTTGGTTATTTGAGTCAAACAAAATACAAAATATATTACATTATATTTATTATATAGATATATTATATTAATATATTACATATTTAATATATAGACAATACTTTTTAGAAGTTTGGGGTTGGTAAGAGTTTTTTTGTTGATGTTTTTAAAAGAAAACTCTTATGCTCACCAAAGAGGCAGCATTTGTAATTTATTTCCTGTGATGGCAAAGTTGAATTTTCAGCAGCCATTACTCCAGTCTTCAGTGTCACATGATCATGTACTTTTTGTTTTTGAGGATTCTTTGATCAATGGTCAAAAAAAAAAAAAAAAACCCCAGCATTTATTTGAACTATAAATCTTTTGTAACATTATAAATGTCTTTACTTTAGTGTCCTTACTGAATAAAAGTATTAATTTCTTACAAAAAACAAAAACAAACAAAAATATATCTTACTGACCCCAAACTTTTGAATGGTGTAAAAAATACATACGTGTCATACATGATCTTTTTGCATTTTAATTTATGACTAATCACTTTCTCTTTTTTATGTGTTAGAGGATTCGACTACAAAATAACTTGAAATGTCTCTTGTTCCGACATGCCCAAGACAGATACCTGGAGCCTTAACCGTTTCTCCACTGACACGTGCAGCCATGCTAAGTGAATCTTTTCCCCCATCCACGGCCACTCCCAGCTGACCCATGACCTCACACATGGCCTGGCAGGCCTCCCACAGACACGCTCCCTCTCCTGGCAGCTTAGCAGCCCACATCCAGTTACCACTGCACTTTATATCCTGTGAAGATATGCACAGATATCTTTGGGTGACAAGTGTGTGTGTTTTTTTCCTTCCAAATTACATGCAGTCACTTAACATGTTTAAAAATGCACAGGCAGAGTTTTTTCACCTTGAGAGCAGTCACTCTTGCAAACACCAAGTTAGTGAGAGCTTCTCCCACAGCCATTCGAGCCCCAGCTGCTGGTGACACCAGCCCTTTGATTGGCTGCTCGCCTATCGCCGTGGCTGCACCCTGGAGGCTGAACGAAGACAGGGCAACAACAGCTACATCAGCCAGTGGAGTGTGAAGAGGACCAACACACTGCTGCTGAGCAACCAGACCAGTCACAGATCGATCAACCTGGAACAAAGGAGATTTATTTCATTTGAATTCATGTTTGTCAATTTAAAAAAATGCTGACATTTATTTAATATTGATTAAATATTTAAATTAAATTATTAAATTAATGAAAATATTTAAATGTAATTAATAAAAAATTAAATAAAATTAAAGATGGCAAGATAACAATAAATATAAAAGTCGAGATATAACAGGAAGTATATAAATACGTGCCACTGCAACAGACAAACTGGTAAAATATTATTGTGCATGTGCTAAAGAGGGAGTATTATACCTTGTTGGTGAGGTAGCGCTTGCTGGCCACTGCAGGCAGCCGCAAAACTCTCTCTAGAGCAGGAAGAACAGAGAGACCCACAGGAAGAGAGAGAGGCTGCAGAGTCACAGCCATGTGCTCCAATACAAACTCCTGAAAAGAGCCAGTTGAAACTCTCATTGTCACATGTAGTACTGACTGAGCAGTGAGTGACGTTATGCATTTGCATACTTATGAGTAAAACGATTAAATATGCTTAATGTGATAACAAGGGCATCCCTAGACCCTTTTTACTAGGGCAAAAGCCGCAGAGATATACTGCTGTGTCCCAGTTTAATTAGTCATAAATCCTTGTCTGTCTATGGAGATTACTGTATAATGACCTGAGAATCATTTTCCCTGACATTATTTCAGCAATCAAGTCGTGTGTTTATGTGCTGTTAAGAATCAGATGATACCATATTCTTGAATGAATCATTTGTGATCTAATCGGTCAAACGGCTTTGCAAAAAGATCTGAATTTGTTTGGAATTCCGTTTGATTCAATCGGACAGTCCACTCCTTCATTGAATCATTTCCAGCGGTTTCTGACATTGAATAGTAAAAGGATACTTTATAAAACAGAAAACAAAAAGTGTCGGATGAGGTGAATATTTACGTACAATCCTGTATCGTTTATCAGCAATGAAGCAGATCTTTATTGTGCATGCAGCTTGTGAATAGGTTAAGGCAAGTTATAATCTATATCCAATATCGAACAAAAAAAAAGCCTATCAAAATATGGGGCATTTTTTGATAGGGGGCCTCTGCCCCAGTAATGATGAAATGCTAGTAACACTCGTGGTGATAAATGACGATTTAAATTTGGGAGTCTGGACACTGCATTTCAAAAATCAGCCAAGAGAGGGTGCACTCTACCACAATTTCTAATTTCTTCTCAGCATAGCTGTTGATTTAAGGGGACCTATTATGCCCTTTTTCAAAGTCTTGATTTTGTTTTTGGGGTCTACTAAAACTGTGTTATGTTAAAAAAACAAAACATTATTTTTCACATATTTTACATTATTGCAGCACATCCCAGTTTTTCTGTAATGCTCTGTTTAGCACTGTCTATGAGTCTATGAAGCCCCTCCTTCCAAAAAGCGCAATGTGCTGGACAAGTGTGTTGTTATTGGTCAACTGCTTTGAGAAATGTCACGCACCCTACTACTAACGCAACTCAACCAGGCCTCATCCCTTTTTATGCGTATGCCTTGGGTGAGAATTATTTAAATGAGGAAAATTGTGACATGTACATTCAAGCAAGAAACTACAATCAACTACAATCGAGGCATTTCAGGGAGTTCAAAAACAGTGCCCCCTGATATACTGTATATAGAGAATAACTTCCTTTGGAGTGTACTTTGTGCTTTGTAACTTTGCAGACCTTTTTCATGCCCAAACAGCAACATTAAAGAAAGTTGAAAATGTAAAAAAAGCATAATAGGACCTCTTAAACAGATTTAGACCATGTCTAATAGAGTTTAATCAACAAAATAGATTGATTTTGCACCTTCTGTGGCATCTTTCCAAGGACCCAATCCAACTCCAAATCCACAGGGCTCCGCCCACTATCAAGCCCATCGGTCTGTTTACACAGGTCGTCCACCAGCACGATCTATAGAGCAATATATGCAAAGAATCAGAAAGTGTCAGGAAGTCTCCCAAAATACACTTGCAACTACAAAAAGGCACATACTGTGTTACTCACCTTGCCATCACCAGTTATCTTGCCTACAAAGTCAACAGGACATTTCTCCCTCTGACACACCTTCTCGAGGAAGCTCCGGTCAGAGGGGTGGAGCAACAGAGCATTACTCTCCTGATACTCCGCCCCCCAAAGCTCCAAAACACTGAGGGTGGGGTCACCTCTCTGAGCATCAGGGTAAAATATGTATGATTGATATGAAACACCTTGACATTAAAATCAAGATACAGATGTTTTGATAAAATCTCACCTTAAACTTGCTAGTATAGATAACGGCACCAGCAGGCTCACTCAGTTCCTTTAACACGTTACCTGCACAAACAACATGGTGTTGTTGAACTCTAGGCTTCTTAGCACATTGTGCTAAGCACATCTTATTTTTTGTGTTTCTGTTAATGTGTGAAGGGAAATACCACATTTAAAAACACCCCTACCATTGCCTCCAGCACCCTGGTCATGAATGCTGCAGATGGGGTTTCCTTCCATTCGCTCCAGGCAGGCCCTGAGAGCCCGGTTCATCTTTTGTTCCATTTCAGCGTCTCCTCTCTGAACTGCTCCAATATCCCTGGCACTGGAGTTATCACCTTGAACCTACAATTACACACACACATGCACACATTAAGTTGCATCATCGCACACAATATAAATAATGATGAAATACACAAGCATGCTCTGAAAAACACAAAGAAAACACCTGCACTTTAGAGCAGCTTGTTAATTCATTTCATTTCAAAATTTTGGTGTACCTGTACAGAAGAGGCAGCGCCTCCACCAACACCGATCCTGTACACAGGACCTCCAATTTTCACTACCTCCATACCTGCCGAGGACAAGAGGAAAAAAAGGATATTTATATTTACCGTTCAAAAGTTTGGGGTCAGTAAGACTTTTTGAAAGAATTTAATACTTCTATTCAGCTAGGATGCATTAAATTAACCAAAAGTATTTCTATTTTAAATAAACAGTTATTTTGAATTTTCTATTCATCAAACAATTCAAAGAATTGAAAAATAATTTACACAAAAATATTAAGCAGCACAACTGTGTTCAACATTGATAATATTAAAATGTTTCTTGAGCAGCAAATCTGCAAATTAGAATGATTTCTGAAGGATCATGTGACACTGAAGACTGGAGTAATGATGCTGAAAATTCAGCTTAGCCATCACAGGAATACATTTTAAAATATATTTAAAAGTAAAACAGCTATTTTAACTTGTAATAATATTTCACTATATTACTGTTTTAATGAATAATTCAGCCATGAAACTCTATTCATGTTCGGATTGGTTCATTCAAATGTAATGCTCCCAGCCATTCGATTTCACGTATTCATTACTATTTCAATATAAAACCTAAAAGAGACTTCTTTAAAAAAAAAAAAAAAAACATTAAAAACACTTACAGACCCCAAACTTTTAAACAGTAGTATATGAATCTAAATGTCTTAATGTTTATTTTATTTTTAGCTTGTATAATTTTTTATTTTTTAATATTTAATACCATTATTATTACTTTATCACTTTAGTTTTTATTAAGAAAAACATGCATGTACAACACCTCAAATCCAATTACAGTTGTTTATATTTTAATGGTTATATTTCTTTTCCCTTTTTGACACTGCTTTTGTTGTGTGTATTGTTGCTTTGACAATAATTTAAGTTTAACAACCATGCCAATAAAATATGCTGAAATTGACTATGAGACAGGAAAAAAAAAAGAAAGATGCCAAAGTAGGAGCATTTAAAAATATCATGGTGCATCAGGTATATCTTTTTCCTCATGTACCTGGTGCAGCTTGTTCTTTCTTCACGTGCTGGTCCTCAATAGAGCCCAGCCCACCACTGAACATGATTGGTTTGATCCACTCCCGTCGTTCACCGTTAGCCAAACGCATTCCAAAGGAACGAGCAAAGCCTTAATGGGGAAGAAAATAAATAAATAGCTAGAGATCCAAGCTAATAACCACAAATTAATAGATATGGCTACTGTACTGCTAGATCTCACCTGCTAGAACGGGTTCCCCAAACTTATTGCCATAGTCAGAGGCTCCATCACTGGCCTCTATGACCACCTGCAGAGGAGGAGCAAAGCTGGATGGGTACTCCCACCCTTCCTCCTCCCATGGGAGCTCAAAACCTGTCAAGAGAGAAGATCCGGGTATGGGGAAGTATGCTCACAAAACAAAATACGGCAAAGAATGGACTGTGAACTGAGTTTTAAAGGCACTTAAAGTGGTTGAAATTCATTCCTGAAACAGAACAAATGGATTAATAGCTTACCTGGGATGTGCAGGTTACCAAAGCAGTACCCAGCAGTGCCTGCGATCACATGACCACCCTTTCCAGCGCTCTGCACATCTCTGATTCGCCCACCAGTACCTGTGGTGGCTCCGCTGAATGGAGCAACACCTGGATGTAATAAAGAGCATATTATACCTCAAATATGTAGCACACAGTAATGTTATTGTTAAAACCACTGAAAATCATTTTCATAATAAAGCTAAAATAAATAAAATAAAATAAAATAAAAATGTGTAATAAAAAAACTTGTATCCCTGTAGGGTTGTGAATCACCAGAGGGCCCACGATAAGACATTATCACAATTCTTAAAGGGTTAGTTCACTCAAAAATAAAAATTCTGTAATTTATTACTCACCCTCATGCCGTTCCACACCCGTAAGACCTTCGTTAATCTTCGGAACACAAATTAAGATATTTTTGTTGAAATCCGACGGCTCCGTGAGGCTCCCTATGAGCAATGACATTTCCTCTCTCAAGATCCATTAATGTACTAAAAACATATTTCAATCAGTTCATGTGAGTACAGTGGTTCAATTTTAATATTGTAAAGCGACGAGAATATTTTTGGTGCGCCAAAAAAACAAAATAACGACTTATTTAGTGATGGCCGATTTCAAAACACTGCTTCAGGAAGCTTCGGAGCATAATGAATCAGCGTGTTGAATCAGCGGTTCGGAGCGCCAAAGTCACGTGATTTCAGCAGTTTGGCGGTTTGACGCACGATCCGAATCATGATTCGATACGATGATTCATTATGCTCCGAAGCTTCCTGACGCAGTGTTTTGAAATTGGCCATCACTAAAAAAGTCGTTATTTTGTTTTTTTTTGCCGCACCAAAAATATTCTCGTCACTTTATAATATTAATATTAAACGACTGTACTCACATGAACTGATTTAAATATGTTTTTAGTACCTTTATGGATCTTGAGATAGGAAATGTCATTGCTCCCTATGTAGGCCTCACGGAGCCATTGGATTTCAACAAAGATATCTCAATTTGTGTTCCGAAGATTAACGAAGGTCTTACGGGTGTGGAACGGCATGAGTGTGAGTAATAAATTACATTATTTTCATTTTTGGGTGAACTAACCCTTTAAGCTACAATAAGATATTATTGTGATTTTAAACATTTTGTAATATGCTGAGTATTGCAATAACATATATTGTGATATATTACTTTTTTAACACATTTTACTGCTATTGTTGTCTATTGTCTGTCAGTCGTGTTGTGTTATGAATGAGCGTGCTGGCATACAACAAATGGATATACAACGTGCAGATATGGCATAATGTAGATAGCTTCTTTGATTCTAATTGCGAACAAACGTTTTGTTGCATCGCAGTGTGCAGCTGGTTTGTAATTAAATTCATTGACAGTCTTTGGGATGTGTTGGATAGACTTCACAGAGTGCTTGACTTTTGCATTGCCAATTCAAGATCCTGACCAAAAATTGATACACCTATTGATGGAAATAACACCACAACATTTATTTCCATCAAGAGGTGCATACATTTTTGGTCAAGATCTTGTACTGGCAACGCAAGAGTCAAGGTCTGGACTCAGAGGTACCAATTCATGTGTTAAAATGATTCTTCATGCTCCCTCCCAACCATTCTTTACAATTTGACACTGTCATCCTGGAATATGACCATGATGTGTCTTCCTACATGGTTGTTTAAGAAATGAAAATCTACACACTCCATCAATTAGAGTTAAAAGAACTGCTGCCAAACAGAACTGAACATGCTAGAAACATAATAATCACTACAATAATGATCCAGTCATAGACTCTTAAGCATTTGCCTATTTAAATCCAAACACTTTTTTAAAATTCTCATTCAAGTTAATTTAGGTTGGCCTCTACACATGTGTGAAAAAGCGAGCAGATTCAATGTATTTAGGATCAGACCGGTGGGGAAGTTGTGTGTCTCTGCAGTGAAGATGACGTGTCTAGTAGCATGCCGGGTTTCATATGGACTGGTCTGTGCAGGGTTTGTGGGATACATGCACTCCAGCTCCATGCCTTTAATACCACTACAAGCACACAAGAACCACATATTGAGAACTCCTGTCAAAGTGCCATTCAAAAGGGATGACAGTCATGGTGAAGCATCTAACCTGCTGTTGTCACAGAATTTGATGACATTGTTCTGGTTGCTATGGTGTTGAGTGCCCATAATGAGGCTGAAGAGCGTCTCCTTCTGCTCTTCTCCATCAATGATCATTCGCCCTCGGAAGAACCAATGGCGGCTGTGCTCACTGCAGGACAAACAGAGCATGAGGGCGTAATTGTTCATGTTATTGCAGATAAAAGACACCCTTTTCTTTGGGGTTTATTCTCTGGAGACCACACACCTGTTGGACTGAGCCAGATCAAAGCATTCTACACTGGTGGGATTCCTTTTCACTCTCTGGAAGAGTGCAGTGTAGTAGTCCAGATCCCAAGAGTCAAACGCCAACCCTGCTCATACACGCAGAGAGACAAACGAACAGACAGCAACCAGATAAACATGCAATTAAGAAAAAGATGATCAGAAAGGCTGTTTATTTGATCAAAAATACAGTAAAAACCACTATTTTAATATATTTTAAAATGTAGTTAATTCCTGCGATGGCAAAACTGAATTTTCAGAAGTCTTCAGTGTCACATGATCCTTCAGAAATCATTCTAATATGCTGATGTGGTGCTCAATAAATTCTTATTAATGTTCTTATTAATGTATAAATTTCTTATTGATTTTGAAAACAGTTGTGCTGCTTCATATTTTTGTGGAAAGTGTGATACATTTTTAATAAAGATACATAAAGACTCAAATAACCGTGTAACTGTTAAAAATCAATTTCACCTGATTGCTTTATTTCTAACCCCGTAGGCCTTCACTAATCTCTGATACAGACAGTGAGCTTTGTTGTAATCCACCAGCTCACTTTGTCTCTCATACAGTCATTCATTCTCTCCCTTCACACACCTCGTGATCTAATCAAATAGGCTCCCCTTATCTTGTGACATGTACTCTTCCTCTAATCATGTTAAGTGTCATGTGACCTTAAATATGTGCAGAAGAAGGAGTTGCAGATGTCATCACTGAGTACTGACAACACGCACACTTTTTAGGCATTTGATTGAATCCCTGTTCAAATATTCAGTATCTTTACTCTTTTTGCATTATTTTCATTTTCATGTAATGATACTACAATTAGTTTTATAACCTTGCACTCGTACTGTAATGATACAATGGTAAGTAGGTGGCATTGGATGGTTATAGTAGCAGTTAATTCTCATATAAGTTTCCCATATTTTTTTCTTCTGTTATCTGGCCAATTTGATGAAGCTGATAAAATGTCGTAAAGGCTAAATATAGACTGATTAATCTGCCTCTCACTAGGTAATACCATGGGTACTCTAAGCTTCTTCAAAGAATATAATGGTACATGTCAAAAAAAAAGGGTTTTATCATTATCAAGTTACTTTTTATTAGTGGAAATGTGGTAGAGACTCCAAACACGTCTCTTACCGAGTTCATCATTGGCCTTCTCCAAGGCAGCACGACCTTTTCCCAGAATGTCCACCTCAAACACTTCCTGTGGCTGAATATCAACGGCGAATGATGTGATTGGTTGGGAGTAAACGCATTCGGTCATACTGTCATACAAGCAGCAAATCAGTCTCTCCATCTCTCCGTCCTTCATTACTCCAGTATGTCCTTCCTGGGGCTAGATGGGGACGGAAAAAGAGAGCTTTTAATCAAAATGGGTGGAAAAAAACTCACTGAAACGTAAAGCTATTTAAAGCCATTCTCCTGACCTTGATGAGATGCCTGCGGGAGAGCTCCACTCTCGTCACCTTGATCAGACCCACGCTTCGGCAGATGGACACGGCATTGGTGGACCAAGCGGTGGAAAAGTTCAACCTACAATGGTCAAGGTATATAATTGAAAGATGTGAAGGAAGTTGTATTAAAGATTATAATACCATACCATCATGATAAAACAGTGGCAGATGTTACCTGGGTCCAATCTCCACCAGTCTTGCCCCATCCGCTGGCTTTAGAGTGGGCTCCTCTGACAGACTGACAGAATAAGGGGGACTAAACAACCAGCGCAAAATAGCTTTCTGCTCCACGCTTAAAGAGTCAGAGCCTGAAAGAGACAGAGATGAAGAAAGGACAAATATGAAAAGAGACACAGTTGGGGTTTAAAAGACACTTAATATTCAGTCACATTATCTAACAAAACTCAAAAATTGAGATGGATAATGACTCTTTTGTAGAGCTGCTTTATAGCTGAATCTAATTTGTTTCATAATTGATGAACTCTGCATCATCAACACTGAATTGTATCAACACTGAACGTAATTGAGCTGAATAATGACACTTGCATTTTTAGAGCTGCTTTACAGAGCTGAAATTGTATTTGTTTCATAACTGAAGAACAACAATCTGTATTGTATAAAGTGCTGTATAAATAATTGCGAATTAACATGAAAAAGAGCCACACAAACTCATCACCATTTTTATACTATATTCTCTCACCATCCAACTCTACATTGTAGCAAAGCTCTGTTGTTATAGTAACATCTGGATACAGTTGTGCGATCCTTCTTAGGACCCGGCCCTCACCAGTCTCTTCTCTCCTGTAGAAGCGCACGACTGGCATGATCCTGAGAGAAAGAGAGAGCATCCATAATAATGTGCTGCAAACTTCTTTCATTCTGCATACTGGGGCACAGTAGGGAAGCATTTCCTGACCTACCTTTACCTTTAATTTATCAGCAATTTAAATAAAAATCTTTAGCTCGGTCAGAAATCAAAATCAGAAGATCAGAAAGAGCTTTATTGCCAAGAGTGCTTGCATAAAAGGATTTTTTCTTGGTAATGAAGCCTACAGTGCACACATATAAATACAACAAGACAAATAATAATAAAATTGAAGAATAAAAATATGAAAAAGTATAAATATGCAGGTTAAGATATTTACAGTATTATGGATAATATGAACAAATAGGAGTGAATTTACAAAATATTACACATTTACTTATGAAAAAAAGTTTTAAACTGCAAGTAATGTAGTAATGATCAGCTTTTATGGGGAAAGAGTATCAAGGGATGAAGTCAGGGGTCAAACATAATTTGAAGCTGCATCACAAGGCAGACAATTACAACTTTGATAGGAGTCACCTACTGTATTTAGTTAAGAGAAAAGTGCTTTACATTTTAATGGGTTACATTTAAAAAGGCAACTTAATTTAAATTACAGGAATAACTGAATAATACAAAGACAAACACTCTTACTATGCATTGTTAACAATAAGGTGTCAAATTATTATTATTTTTTTCTCAACAATGAGACAGTTTGCGATGTACTAACAGACTTGCGAATTATTTACAAACTTTTCGGTGCATATCATATCACAGACAGTTAAGATAAGTATTGTAATTGTAACTTAGCAAAACAATGTGTTTGTTATTACTTTTCTGTTTAAAAATGGTGAACAAGTATCTTACTAATCAGTTGCTCGAGTAGTCTGCTGGTAGACTCGTCAATGTTAGCCCACTCTGTGATGATGTTGACCACTGCAGAAGCACACAGATCCACGTGTGTTAGTGGGTTAAACACGAACCTTCCGCCACAAAGATCAACTTCTATGCGCATGCGCACATCTATGTGTTTGATCAGGTTATATCCATAAAAATAGTACTGACAGTATGTCATCTGAATGAAAACAATAAATGAGCATATTGATATATGAACACTAAAATCTATGAGAGATTAACTTGCAGATGAAACCGCTGCAGATGATACGATACGGGGATCATAATTTGTCATATATGAGGGTGCACTTATGTTTAAACAAAGATTTAGCCAAACAAAGATGAACCATAGATTTAACAAAATAATTCATACTGTATATATTTCTTTTTAGTTTTCATATCATCAGCCAGTCAGAGTCATCGTTGTTGATGTTAGACAGCCAATCAGAATGCTTCTTGTAAACACTCCTCTGTCAGAGGTCAGACATGGCGGCGTGCACAAGGAGGACGAGAGAAATGATGGGCTTGCTACGAATTTTAAGAAATTTAGCTCATAACGAACGTATGTTACTATGTTTTATATATATTCCCCATTACCAAGTCAATGTTAGATGGTAATAACAGAAGAGAGTACTAATGAAACGATCTTTAAAAACATCACCTGCTCAACTAAATAGTTTACAGTACTATTTAATGAATCAGATAGTTAGCTATTACTGACACCTAAAATGATTAGTACATATACACAATAAATATTTTATTCCCAGGACTTCTGTCGACGTCTGTGATGAGGCACGCTGCGGCGTCTGATGGACCTCCAAAATTCACCCCTCCGACCAAACCTGTTATCATAGACAAAACACAGAAAGAAGCATCTCTGCGACGGTATGTACATTGTTGTTGAATAAGTGCATATGATTATGTTTTGATTTACACCTGCCAGCTTCTTGTGGTATTGCAGGGGTTTATTGGAACCTGTCACTCAGTCAAGTCAAGTCACCTTTGTTTATATAGCGCTTTATACAAAAGAGATTGTTTCAAAGCAGCTTTACAGTGATAAAATGAAAATTATGCATTTCAGCTGAAGTCAGTTAGCATGGTAATATATACAAATGAGATAAAGTTTGCAACATTTGTTGATGTATATGAATGATTGTTCATGTTTTTTTAACAGCTTTCTGTTATTTGTGTAAATGAACTATAATAATCAGACATTAATTGTAATCAAATCGATTACTTAGCAGAAGTTATTAACCCAGAACCTGCATGTGATGTTATTAACGGCAATCCATTAAGCATGACTGACAGAGGTGCCACCATATCACTCTGGTTTTGGGAAACGGTTCTGAAATTCTCCAATGATGCTCCGTATGGTTAAGCAGCAGTTCAATTGCTTTACACAATAAAATGTCTGTGTAGGTTTCTGAGTCCAGAATTCATCCCTCCTCGTCAGCGTACAAACCCTGTGAAGTTTTCTGTAGAACGGAAAGACATGATACAGAGACGGAAAGTTCTCAACATTCCAGAGTTTTATGTTGGTAAGAAATGTTATGGTGATGTGTGCTTGATATCATCTACAGATGAAAAACATCCCTCTCTCTTCCTCCTATAAATGATCTCTTTACCCTTTCATGTAGGCAGCGTTTTAGCAGTGACCATGTCTGATCCTCACGCGAGCGGGAACCTGAATCGCTTCGTTGGAATCTGCACTCAGCGCTCTGGAAAAGGATTGGGTGCTACTTTCGTACTTAGGAATGTGGTCGATGGCCAGGGTAAAAACAACCTGTAACAATTAATTTTACCACCCAACCACCATCAACAGAGTTGTCATATTGTGTTTTAGTTTTGTTTCATTATCTGTTCTGTAGGGCTGCAAGAACTAATCAGTATGAGCAATAATGAAAGTTTGATTAATTAGTCGGAAAATACACACCGGTCGCTTTGTTTTACATTATTAAATAATGCATTTCTATGGACAAAACACATCTGAAAAATATCGGAGAACATATAGTGAGCTCCTACGGGACCCAAGCTGTCCTTAACTTGAGAATACTTTATATTAAGCTCTTTAAACACACTCATGCATATAGTCTGTGTTTAACATGGCAAAGCATTTAATACATGTTTTCTCCAGCATGTAAGTTATTTTATTTATTTATTTTTACCGTTGTAACCTAAATTTTGCGGTTATATCCTTATCTGTAAATGTTTGAAAGTCACTCTAGTATTTAAAGGCTGGTCCTGACAGAAAGCGAGACTCCTTTTAAACTTCACAGATTTCACTGAACGAACTGCAGTAGAATTGGAGCGCAATAATTCTGACTTTGCTATGTTAAATATGTATTTTGTTGGATATTAAATTTTAAATATTAAATAAATATTAAATATACGTTTTAAATGCTACATGTTACACAAGTAGTTGTATTTTTATGAGAGCAGTAAATGTAAAACAATTGTTGTAAAGGTGTATAAATGTAGTATAATATATATAATAATATCCAGAATGTGTGTTTAGTCTGTGCTTTTGTTTTGCTTTATTGTGCTTTAAGTTTAAGAAAGTAATGTTTATATTTTAACTCATTTTTGCACATGATGTAGTTGAGCATATAGCCAGCATACTTCAGTTTGCACACTGTTTGGAGGACAACATAAACTGGATGTAATATTTAAAAAAAAATAAAATGTAGCTTTTAATCAGATAAATCAATTAATCAAAGACATAATCAACAAATTAAGCGATTATCAAAACAATTGTTAGTAGCAGCCCTATCATTCTAATTTGTTCTGGTTTTAATTGTGGTATCCACTATACATGAAATCAAATTCGTTTTGACTTTCATTGCCATTTTGTCATGAATTTAGTAGTAATAGGTTTTCATTCACTGTAGGAGTGGAGATATGCTACGAGTTGTACAGTCCACGTATACGTAAGATTGAAGTGTTGAAGCTGGAGAAGAGACTGGACGACAATCTCATGTACTTGAGAGATGCTCTATCTGAGTATAGCACCTTCGACTTTAACATGCAACCTGTCCATTATGAACTTACAGGAGATGTCCCAGTCAATCCGGTGAGACTTTTCCGTAAAACATTTTTTACCTTTAACGTTCTGTAATGTTAAATTGTACACCTGCTGAGTTTTTCCATCTGTTTCTCTCTTTCTCTTTTAGTTAAAAGTAAAAATGAAGCCAAAGCCATGGTCTAAACGCTGGGAGCGTCCGAAGTTTAACATTCAGGGAATCCGCTTTGACCTATGTTTGACCCCAGAGATGATGGAGCATGCTCAGAAGTGGGGAGAACCGTGGAGAGAGTACGATATGCTAAAGGAGTATGACACATCCAGCCTAGAGGAGCAGATCTTCCAGGAGGTAGAGGAAAATCTCAGCAAATAAGCGGTGCATAGAGACCGCCTCCAGACTGGACAGAGACAATCCCTGTGAGGGGAGATAAGGCTGAGGTGACAACTTTTAAGATGCTGAAAGGATCTGACTTTAGTAAGAAATGCTGATGTGGGTGTCCTTCAAAATGGTTTCTGGAGATACATTTAGATGACTTGGGGAGAAAAAAAAAAAAGTCATTGGAACTTTTCATCTATGTGTCTATTTTAATGGCAATCATTTCTTTGCTATTGTTTGTCATCTTATTTGTGCCATCAGTCAGTGTCTGCCAATGCAGTTTTGTATGCAGTGATCCTGCTGCCTCTGACCAATAGAGGGCAGCAGAGGACACTCGAAGAAATGTAAATTGATATCTGAATAGTAAATAAAAATATCCTAGAAGATTATATCCTAATTCTATACTTAAAGTAATGAGATTGTGCAGAGTTGTTTCATGTAGTCTAATTTTGCATTTGCTCACAGTCTGAAAATAAGTTATTGTTTAAAAGTTTGGGATCAGTAAGGTTATTTAAAAAAAAAAAAGAAAAAAGAAATTAACACTTTTATTCAACAAGGATTAAATTGATCAGTTAATTTGAAAATAAAGACATTTATAATGTTGCGTATATATATATATATATATATATATAATATATATATATATATATACACACACACACACACACACACACACACACACGTGCGCGCAGTCAAACCAAAATAATAAAATATGACAAGATCTAAAAAAATATCTTAATTATGTCAGATAACACTTAAGCAAAACATGATCAGGTCATGAATAATTTTTGTTTCCAAATTTTTATCATTTTTTGCTATCCTCACTTACATAAATGAACTATAGTGTCCTGCACCCACTAGTAAAAATGTAAAAAAATATCAAAAATGTCTGAATAATTTTTGGTTTGACTGTATATATACATACATATATACACACACACACACATATTTATGTCAAACCAAAATGTATTTATAAATTATTCATTTATTCATATATCATATATTATAAACTAAACTAAACTGAACTGAATGCTGTGATGGCAAAGCTGATTTTTCAGCAGTCACATGATGATATGATCCTTCAGATATCATTTTCATATGCTGATTTGGTGGTCAAGAAACATTTCCTCTTATTATCGATGTTAAAAACTTTAATAACCCTAAATAATACTTAATATTTTGTGGATTTTTTCAGTATTATTTGATGAATAGAACGGTCAAAAGAACAGAATTTGTCTGAAAGTGTTGGGGAAAGTTTCTTTTAAAAGTAATGCATTACAATATTGCGTTACTTAAAAAGTAACAAACAAAAAAGTAACGGTAACAGACCAATATAGGCTGGCTTAGTATGTTTTTCAGTTGGGCGTTTTAATACAAAATTCTCAGTCTTTTGAAACACATGCTCAACGAACATCCCATTTCAAAAAGGAGTGCACAGATTTTCATATCAGTGACTTCTAATGTCGAGGCCTAGTATTTAAACTCTCTGCTAGATATCCATAATCCACAGCGTGAACTTGTCACAGTATTTTAGTGACATGGTATTTTGTCCGAGCTCATCTGGAGCCGCTCGCGCTAATCCTCATGCACATCTGTGCAAGATGTTGCGCTACAGTGAGCGAGCGCGCGAAGCTCCGCCCATCCTGCTGTTGTCAGTGACGTCAGCCCTATCACTTGTGGATAGTGAAACGACGCCGCAGTCAGCGTTCTGCAGTGAGCAGGTACAGCCGATCCTTCACCTGGATACCAAAACCGCACATCGCCCGTTATCCAAGGATATTTCCGGTTACCCTGGCGCTGTTTTTATGAAATCAAAATAACACTGTGTCTTTCTATTTGGCGATATGCACGGTAAGCATTTATATTTGGCAGTTCCCTGTAGGTTACTCTATTGTGATGCTTGCAACAAGGTTGTCGTCTATTGTTAATGTTTAAAAATAGCTTTTCAACATATTCTATGTTTAATGAGCAGATTTTAAAAGCTTAACCATTTTATCTGTGAGGAAAAAAAGCTTAGTTTCGGAACAAAAGCCCGGAACGTGCTGGAGAAAGAGCGGAATCGAAGCCATTGATTTCAATCACATAACGGACAAACTTGTTGTGCAGGTTGTGAACTTGTACAGCAACTCAATCCGTTTTAAGCCCCATAATAAGATGAAACATAAGAACTGGTTCATTGTAAGTGTTTCCCAGCGGGCCGCTGAAAGTGTCGTCAGAGAGGCAACACACCTGTCCCACTAGTGCACCTGCCTCCAGGATACCTGTGTACATCTACAATGACCCTCATCATCCAGCCTCAGTGCATATAGGATAGGAAATGCACTTGTTTTAATAACAGCTGGCTCATTTGTGTAGTCAATTAGCGAAAAGTTCTTGTTACATATATGCATGTATTACATATGAAGTAGGGATGACACATTAAGTATTTTTTATTCAGGATTAAAGTTACATTGTTCACTTATGCTTGGCACATGTTGTGGGGTTAGCTTGGAAGAGTATTAAAATATTGTAATAGTGAAGCACAACAAACAGAAAAGATTGATGATTTATTTTTATGTCTAAATTAAATTGTATATGATAAAATAAGCCATTTCCACAATCATATAAAATTGTTTTAACTTTATTTATTGATTTATGCATGCTTTTAACTATTTTTATTGCTTCACCCATATAATCAGGACTAGCTTGGCCCTAAAATTTTTAAGAATCAGCCAGTGCCCCTTAATATGAATAATGAATTATGTACCCCTTTTTATTTATCATATGTTTAATGTGCGTTTCTGCTATTTAGAGTTCATTATTCGAATCAGCTATTAATTATTCTTATTGTATACTACTGTACATACCCCAGCTAACCCTGAAACCAATGTGCCAACCACCCTCACTCTCACTTTACTTCAGGCATCATAATAAATTACAGGCTTCAGAATCCAAACTATAACTCCATGGTTTCATTCATGTATTTTAAAATGTATTTTGCTAAAACATCATTAGCTTGTGGTTAATTTTTGTTTTGACAGAAAAAAATAACACTAAAACATTAAAATGACCTTTTAATGTCCTAATAATGATTTTGGGGAACATTTTACAATAAGGTCCCATTACTTAACATTAGGTAATGCATTAACTAACAATGAGCAATACATTCATTAATCTTTGTTAATGTTATCTCAGGTCCATTAAATAATATTAACAGATATACTTTTGATTTTATTAGGTATTAGTAAATGTTGAAGTTAACATTAAGCTAAATACATACTAGAAGTATTTTTCTCTGTTAGTTCATGTTAACTAATGTAAATAATTTTGGATTAAGAGGGCAAACACAACTTTGTAACACCTAATTATGACCCACAAAACAAGCGTGCAACAACCAACACTGGTTTCATCATGTTGTTCATTATTATTACTCAGAATTTACTCATAAAGTTACACTGTAATGTGATGTGTGAGCCAGACTATTTCCTTTGAAGTTTTTTAGATTCACAGACCGTTGTAGAAGTAGGTTATGTAGTGTGTGCCAACTGCCATATATTCTCATAACTCTCTCCCTCCAAGGCTAACGCTGTTAATCAAAGCACAGAGGCTACAATCTGTTTCGGTTCTTGCATCTTCTTCAGTATGTGGGGCACGGGCCAGTCGCAGTAGTAAATAACCTGAGTGATGAATGGATGAGTCTGATCAGGAGAAATATGCTGACCATCATTTCTTTTCTCTTATCGGCACAGTGATACACTCACTTCTCTGAAATACATCAAGATGGCAAAATTAATAATTACCAGTTGTTGTTAATTTGCTGAAAGACACCACTGTAATGACCTTGCAGTGATTTTTAAATATAGGATATTTTGTTTTGAAAGCATCAATGTTCTGGAATAATGTTGAGTTGTTTTAATGTTCGGTTAGATTCTCTCTGAGGTCTTAAGTAGCCTAATCTTTGTGTAAATGTCAGTGGAATTCATACTTCATTGCGATTGTCTTTGGAAGATGTAAATCCTTTGCAAGTCATAATTGTGCTAACATCACATGCATATGCAGGCAAGGTCTTTATCTAAAGAATTTGCAGATGACATAATTTCCTGGCAGGTTAATAGGGGTAATATTCATGTATACAAGATGGAAAGTGTTGCTGTACACTACCATTTTGGGTCAGCAAGATTTTATTTATTTATTTATTTTAATAAATTAATACTTCTATTCAGCAATGACGCTGTTCTTTTAAACGTTCTTTCTAATCAAAAAATCCTGATAAAAATGTATGCTTGTTTCCACAAACAGGTCAATCTTATATTCATAATCACAAAATCAGTTTGAATGTCCACTGAGAAAAGCGATATCTTTTTCTTTGTCCTTTTAACATTTAAGAGGATTTCCCATGACAGCGCTAGTCCATACATTTGTCAGTTGCGTCTTGTAAGATGTTGTTTAAGTAAAAACATCGTCCTTGTTTCAGTCCATTTCAATATAAAAGTCTTTGCGACTGACTGACTCACTCATAAAGATAGTCTTTGCCGCCATCTATCTATGGCATAGATACAATGTAACTTTCACTGGAGTCTAAATCACTAACGGACTCTTCTCAATACCAAAAATTACGGCATTTTATTTATATAAAATATTATTTATTGAACAATAATATTTAAATGAACAACAATAGCAATTATAACAGTATAAGAAGTAAAATAAGAAATAAACACAAGCAAATAGTTCAGTCAAACGTACAAAAGCAGTGCTCTAGTTAGTAACGTTAACGTTACAGGATTTAATTTCAATGTAAATATAAAGTTATGAAACTTAATATAGCTCTTAAGCCAAAACTATTAGCTCTGGAACAAGAAATAGATTAATAAGACTAAAGATTGCCCATTTGATATACCGAATTATAACTCATGTTTAAACACTGTTTAGATGAAGCTGTTCTCTGTGGGTACATGAGCGCTGAACGGTCGCTGACGGCCTGGAGCTCACATCTCAGAAAGCGTCTAAACAAATTTTCAAATAGGTGCTATATGTTTACACATAAATCGCATATCTGAAGTCTAAACAACTACATTCTCGACTACATTCCGTTACAAAATTTGCTCATCCGCCATGACACTCGCTGTGAGAATGCTGAAAGCGGAGTGGAACGGTTCCTGTGGTGATACTGGTAGAATATCGCATGGCTGGAAAGGCCTCTCAGCCAATCAGATTAGAGAACCAGAACGAACTGTTGTATAAAATATAATATCCCAAAATGCACTAATGAATATGACTTTAAACAATGTGAATTGATAATGATTTGACATCAACTCTTGAGAGATGTCATTTGTGGACATAGTGAAGTAAAAGTGCCTATATAAAGTGTGTGTGGTTGGCGTGACATGCTTTCTATTTGAGTTTCATATCTCGTTCGCTAAATTTTTCACTCCTGAATGCCAACCACCCATGTTCTGTGCGAGCACTGGTGTGTGTGTGTGTGTGTGTGTGTGTGTGAATCTCCCAGTGGGAACAGGGTGGAGTGCCCCAGAAATATGCCTTATATGTCACACAGAGAGAGAGGATTGCTTCCTACTAGATGTTGGCTGCCCTAAATATCAATAGTAGTGTGTGTGTGTTTGAGAGAGAGAGAGAGAGAGAGAGAGAGAGTTTACCAGTGAGAGAAGACAAAGGGATAAAAAAAAGAGAGGCTTAAAATGAAATGGTGTTTGTGACTATGTGTCCTCAAAACACTCTTTAATAATATAATCAAATCTGCGAGTTCAATTCTCTTGCTGTATGTCATTCAGTACACAACAATATTGCACTGTGAATACCAATGTATTCACAGTGCAATATATACCAATTGTAAGAGTTACTCTTACAAAACTTCACTGCCGTTCCTGTTCACCTTCAAATGTAAAAAGGCAGAGAAAAGTTTCTCTAAGCTTCTCTGTTGAGGAGAAAAAGAGATTCCGCATGGAATTAGAATGATAGACAAGCCTCTCTGAACTTAAAAAAAAAAGATGTTCCCAAGTTGGATGGTGGACCTAACTGAAACTAAGTGCAGTAGAGAAGACAAGCATTTCCTTGAACGTGCAGTTTCAAGAGAATGTGGCCCCCGCTTTCAGTGCTACTGTTTATACAGGCAAAAATGCTGTGAACTATGAGAAAAAGCATGCTAAAGGGAACTGAAGCTTGAGCACCACTTGTGTAACTACTTAAGATAAGTACTTGCGTGTGGTGAAAAAAAGGTGAGAGGTATAAGATCTGTTGCTGCAGTTCCTCCCTGTACTACAATTAATAAATTGTGTACAGAAGTGCAATTACAGTACTTGCATCTCTCATGTTTAGCCAAAGTCCTTTCATTTCACCTGGCATCCATCTTGGAAATGCTATTTGGCAGCTATTTTCTATGTAGATAATGGAGATTTGGAATTTGAGAATTAGCATTTTTTTTGTGTACAAGAAAAATGTGCCTCTATACATTTCTGCAAATCTCCAAAAACATACCTATATGTACAATTCACTGCAGATTTCAACAGAAAAGACCACTAGAGGCAGTAACACATCAACAACTTCATCATACCTTTTCATGCGAATTATTATTACGAGGCATAACCTCAAAACATTCTTACTATAGTTTATGATTTGTAAACCAATACATTTTGACATTTGCATCACATATGCATCATGCGTTTTTACCTCTTTACGTTTGCTTTTGTTAATGTTAGGCTTAGGGTAGGGTTTAGTGTAGGTGGTATGTTATTTTCAAATGAGAGCATTAACCTTTAGCTCCTCTCACTGGACATTTTATTTCTGAACTGCCATAATACATACAACCAACATCCAGTCGATGCCAGATTCACGTTCATCTGTTTCAGATAAAACTAAACTCGCCACTGACTGGACATTTCGCTACGAAAGTGTCACGAAACATAATATCATTTTGTTTTTTTATTTATTTAAGTAAAATAAGGTCTGTGGCTTACTTGAAGAGACTTCAAGTTAATTTTGAAGCTGCTGTGTTGTTTACAAATGTAAGTTACTAACAATTTGCTAAATAAGGACAACTACCACAACAATATGAGCTTGATTGACTAATCTGTTGTTGCCCTTATGTAGCAACTTCTTAGCAACTTACACTTTCTAAAGCAGTGTTTTCAAATTTCATGGATAAGGTATGAGTGTGTGAAATGTATATTGTAGCTCTAACAAAAAGTGAAAGTGTCTTGAAGAAGTATTAACCACAGAGCTTATTTATTCTGCCCAGAACCGCAAGCTTCGCAAGTTAGCCTCCCATTAGCGAATTAGCTCCAAATTGACATTATGACTTAATAGTGAAGTACAAGTATGCAGCTGCCATATGTTTTAATAATGGCAAATAAATTCAGCAAGAAAATCTGAAAAAGGTAGTATAATAAACCTTTGTAGCAAATAATGCTTTAGCTTCTGTATCTAAATGATTTTCTGTGGTAAACGACAACACTTGTTTTTAACTCTCAACGATGCATTAAATTAGGATCATTTAACTGATTAATTTTTCATCTGTGGATATGCTACTGTTTATTTTGCCAGCATCTGGATTTGTATTCTATGAGTCTGCTATTCATAAAGATATGATATAGAGAGTTTCTGCTCTCTTTTAATTTGATGTGGTGTTTTACTGTTCATGTTCACCTCTGCAGCATCATTCAGTACAACTCTCTGAATGGCTAGTGTGGTCTCTGCTGGCATGTTTCATATGCTTGTTTCCTGTGTGGACAGAGGAGCCCTTATTCCCCTTCCCTGCACAAAGCATGCTGGGTAGCGCACTCAGAACAGACATGTGCTGTGTGAGGAGAGTGACGTGTTGAATGCTGATTTGCCAGTGCCGCAGGTGTCCATCACTAACAGTTCAAGGGGCATTTGTATGTGACTGTGTGAGATAAAAGTAAAAGATTGAGAGGGACGGGACAGACAGAGGCAAGCAGAATGAAAGAGAGGGCAAGGAACAAGAACTCACACTGGTAGAATTTAGCCTTACCTGTTGTTTTTCATGCGAGTTTTCTTGTATGCGAGGTTCTGACGGAAGGATTTTGGGTGGGATAGCATGTTACTGTGTTTGTGTGTGTTTAAAGGAGAGCCTGTATATCATGTTCCATGGCTTGAAGGCTCAGACTCTGTTTGCAGATGTAACACCAACTCTTGGCTTGCACATACACAAACACACATTCACACTACATGCATAATGGTGATATTGTCTGTATTGACACAAATGAGGAAGCACTCTAGATAACAAATGACAATTAAAGGTTTTCTTGTACCCCACAGCCCCATCAGTAAGACTCAATATTCAATACTCCTTTGAAGAACAAAGAAATGTTAATTTTAACTCATTTTATACTGTATCTCATTTAGCATATTTAAAGACATTATTACACTTCAAACAATTAATGCTGTGGGTGAAAAACAGACTCCGCAACCTAGCTTAATTTCTGAATTTGCCAAGCTATTAAAAAAAAGGAAATATACTGGTGCATATAAAATATGAAATATTTATATATTACACTTGTAAACATTTATATATTAGACCATAAATGACACTTGTTCATATATATATATATATATATATATATATATATATATGTATATATGAACTGTAAATATATTAGGCCACCATTAGATGTTGTTTTAGCAATGGTATAATGACCACATATAATTATTGTCTCTTTATTAGAATATAACCAGAAAATACAGGAAATTTGTATGCAGTATTAAAAAACGACTTCTGTAGGCTAAAGTGGCAAGTATTTAGTTACCTTTAGTTAAGGACTGGAAGGCCAAGAAAACTTTCAAAATATGATGAGAAGTTTCACAGATTTTCTTCTTCTTTTTACATTTTGTGTACAGCAGGGAGAGAAAACTAAAACAGTAGTTTACTGAACACTCATAATCTCATGAATTCAGTAATAATTAAAAGTTTCTTAAGGATAAAAAAATTATCTCTGCTAATGCTGTAAACTATATAGGGAGCCCTTACTTGCACATTTCTATAATATTAAAGGTAGAGCCCAAACTATTAGCCTAAATTCAGTTGCTATTTATTTTTTAGATATAATCAACACTCAAATAACAAATTGTATGCAAACTTGTAAACTGCACATAAGGCAGTTTTTGCATTAACTTCTACAGTAAATCTAATTATAAAATTATGTTTTGTTGTTGTATAATTCGCTGTTGAAATATAATCATTTACACAGTGGCTGTCATTTTCATGACAGATTTATTTAAACATAGCCTACATTAAATAATCAAGACATCACTAACACGTTAAGTAAAATATAATGAATATATAGGCCAATAGCGCATATACTGTATTTAGCGAAAGAGTTCATTTCGACTAATAAGCTGTGGACTTGCCTGAGGTAAATGCTACTTGAAACAGTGTTTACAAGCTGTTTTATTGATGTCTTTCCACCCTTAAAACACTGATTGAACGATTACATGAGATATTATATGTTTCAGTAAGTTGTACTGTATCTTTCAACATACCTTCAGATGTTCATTCATGTTTATTCTGTAACTAGAATTAAAGAGGAAAAGATGATCGCATTCACTCGCGCTCCGCGCTGCCGCTTGAACTGAGGTGCCTGTACAGTGATCTGTTACGCCACATTAAAGAGCATCGAATGGCATTTTTTTGTTTGAATTTCTTGATAAAATGGACAGAATTTGAAAGATTACACTTTGTTTATTATCGAAAGTAACAAAACACGTAGCTTATTGCGATTACTGGTATGTATCTCTGTCTGTATGTATCTCTGTCTGTCTTATAGTGAATATTTGTGTATCTATGCAGCTTGAATCCCATGTAATGTTTTCTCAGAGTCTCGGGGAGACATATTTGTGTGGGTGTAAATAGAAATGTTGCAACTGCCGATTTTAAATTTATTGCACAAAAATGTGAGACCCACAGTGACTTTTACTCCAGTCATAGAGAGAATTGCATAGATGAATGTGGCGATTCACTCCAAATTATCCTTCTGTGTGTACGGAATTCAAGAGTAACTCCCAAAATTGCAATATTTTGGTGTTTTTGACCAGTTTTAAACAATAGTAGTGACCAGAGCCTGGCCCATTTTAGTATAGCTGCTGTCAAGAAAGGCATAAAACATGTATTACTTGTGGTAACATTTGATTGAACCTCATTGTTTAGGAGTGAATGCAGATATAGAATGTGGTTGTCAGTCACAGAATTAAGCATTCAGAAGAAGAGTGACAGTGTATTTAGCTGCAGTGTGTACGTGATAGCGAGAAAGGTGTTAGAGTTACTCTAATAAACATAGATCTGCAAGCCGCGCTGTAAGATCACCGATGTACGAAGTCCTCTCTTCTCTCTCGCATCATCTCTGCTGCATTAGACAGAGAGAGACGCAATTTAATATTCAATCTAATTCAGTCTACATGAGAACAGTGAAACTGAGAATGGAATTTAGAGAGCAGTGTTTAATAAGCAATTCATCCTGGGTCCATTACACCTCTGAACCTCTCATCCACATCCCGAGCCTCTCTAGAGCACAAGTTGTTCTAGAAATCCTCCATGTGTAGCAGCAGAATTTCTAAATTAAAAAATAGAAATGACTCCTTTCCTGGTTCCCATAAACACTGAACAATGTGACTAAATGGACTGTGGATCACGTTTAGTAGTCTCTGCGGCTTTATGCAAATTATGTGGTGGATTATATAAGACTGTTTTAGAAATGAATCAGAATTTTCAACTAGTAATGACATGCAAATGTCAGGTGTTTACTATGTGCATATAAATGAACTAAGAATTCTATTGTGTGAGAATAAAATGTGTTTTGTTTCTTTGACATTTAGTTTATTGCTTTGGGTCTGTGGATAGTTTTTGTACATATCTGATTGAAAAAGTTGAATGTTCACTTTAGGTTTAAACGTCATGTTCATATTTGAATGTGTCTTATATATGGAGCTAGGATTATGACAATACTATTTGAATTTGAATTTTGAATTGTAAATTTGAATTACAGACAAGTGTAATTTAATAAAATTGAATATTATGTGGCATTTTACATAGTTCTGAATTAGATTTTTTAAAACTTGAATATTAAACATTTGAAATTGAACACAACTGAAATGTTTTCATGGCAGAATTTTATAGATATGTATTTTCAAACAGCAGATTTTTCATTCTTAAATTTTAGACTGCAAATATCCAGTTTTTAAAAATACAGCTTCAAGTTTTCAAGATGAAGAAGAAATTCAGAACATCAAATTCAATATTGTAAATTCAAAGCGCAGAAATTCAGATCGTACAGAAAGTAGGTCAGAGGCCATCCGCAGGGAAGAGTAGAGGGTCTCAGAAAAGTTGAACGGAGCATTTCGGCCAATTACAGAGCTGCATTTGTTTTTCTGAGGCGAGTCTGTGCTTAAACATTTATGAGCTGTATTTATATGTTAGGTTGGCTTTTTCAGCACTTGAAACATTTGTCTAAGTTTCTCTATTGTTTGTTTTAAAGTATATTTGGCGTGAAAGTGATTAGCATGATGATCACTTACTGTGTCTACACAGGACGAGAGCAATGTGACAATAGAACCCATTGATTATAATCAATAATATAATGTCTCTACGCTGGATGCAGGCAGTGTGGCGCAACACCATGTCTATGCCGGACGCGACCGCGCCGCGTCACAACAGCTTGTAGTGACCGCTGCAAAGAGCGTGGACTGCGTCAGAAATAACGGGAATTCGTTTGCTGTTGGGGATTTGACCTGTTGCGTCGGGCCGCGCCGCATTCAGTGTAAACAATAGGCTATCACTGATTTGACTAATACAGACGCGCACTGTGTGAACATGAATAAATGGCTTACAATAATGTGTATTGAGCGGAAGTTAATTGGGTAGGGCAAGACCCATCCACTTTATAAGACCAATAATGTTGGCCCCACTCACTTTTACGATCTCTAATTCAGCTGTATTTTTAAAAACTGGATATTTGCAGTCATGCAAATACCTCAGTCATTTGCTGCCATGAAAACGTTTCAGTTGTGTTCTATTTCAAATGTTTAATATTCAAGTTTTAAAAAATCAAATTCAGAACTATGTAAAATGCCACATAATATTCAATTTTATTAAATTACACTTGTCTATAATTCAAATTTACACAATTCAAATTCAAATAGTATTGTCATAATCCTAGCTCCATACTTATACTCTCTAATACATTACAGGAAGTTTTTCTGCAAATATTATCCAGAGATTGGCATTTTAAATTTAATTAAAACTGTTTTTGGCAATTTTCTTTTGTTACAAAAAGATGTTTAACTTGAATGAAAAATGGAAATTGGAAATAGTTAGTCTCTTAAATTGTTCATTGGAAGAAAATCTCTGTTATATTTTGAGCCCGAATGAAATAATTGGGTTAAATCGAATAGGAAAAATGTTTGTTTGAGTATGGAAAGATGCTGATATGGTCTGTATAGATGAGTATGTGTTTGTTTTCAAGGATTGAGATCAACTTCATCTCATCTTCACTCCACTAGCTTGATGCCTGTTGAACTGTGTGTGCTGTGTGTGTGTGTGTGTGTGTGTGTGTGTATTTATATACATTTAAAGCAGATATTTAGTGAGGTGTTTGGACAAAAGGTAAAATATGAAAGGCAAGTTAGGCAAAGTAAAATATTGAAGCGCATTCTTATGTAGTAAAAGCAATCAAAGCAGCCTAAAGATGTTTTGAGTTTCAGTGTGTGTGAATGTGTGAGAACCAACCCAGTCCAAACAACCACAGATCCTGTCTGTCTAAGCTTTCAGCTCTTCAATCTATACATCAGTCTATTAACCCTCCATTTATTGATCTGTAATGGACTCTTTATTTGCACATAGATTAGTAGAGGATGAGAACCCTGGGTCACATCTTCACTCTCATTATCTCCATCTCTCCCCTCTTCTGCCTCAAATGGCAATCTCAAGAGTGTCAGTACATATTAAGTTGAACACTATACAAAGAAGCTTTATAACTTAATGGGGTTTTAAGCATTTCCACAGTCTGAAGGAATCTTTACCCAACCAAAACGAAATACTTTTATTATATTATTATAATTGCTAATTTTAAAAGTACTTTAAGTTTGGTATGCCATGAAACATTCATTTTACTTTTGAAATGTTTCATAATGAGCGATAAGATTCTAGCAATCATAGCAAATGTGATGAATGGATTTAAGGTTAAACATAAGCCTTTGGTTTGACAGGATGACATGAAACTGAGATGAAGAGAGGCCTTTATATCCAATCCCCTCAGTGTAGCAGTTACACTGTAATGATACTGTTAACCTCTGTAGTCTGCAGAAATGAATGATACTGTGCTGTTCATGAATCATATACGTGAGCGAGATATCGTTCTAAGCACATAAGCCTCAGTATTTCTTAATGCAATTAGATAGGACGGTGAAATTTACACACAGGCTAATGGGAGAGAAGAAAGGGAAACGGGATTCGGAAAGGACTTGAACTCGGATCACTTGTTATTAAGGCAGTAAGAGAGTGAGACTTCAGGAAAATGAGCAGAATTGATAGATCGGACGTGTTTTGCACTGTAATGTTTTGCCTTGTTTGTTCTTTTCATTCAGTTTGTTGACACTTCTGACTCAAGTAACTTGCTGCTATTGCATTGCAGCATGCTGGTGAAGAGGTAATAATACCATAAGATACTATTGTAACAGTGCAAAATCATGCGCTGTCTAAATGTAATTTACACATAAAAGCATATAATCCAGCAGTCAGTGCTATTACATAGCTCTGACTCTCCTGGGAGCCATAAAAGCAGCACAACATATTACAATGCAATAATGCAGCGCTATTTTGTAAGTGTGACCTGGCTAAGCTGTTTGTGGCATTGTAACTGGACAAAAAAATCATAAAAAGCATTATGAAATGCGAAAGTCTTTGTTTTTGTCAATAATTAATGTTAAATATAACTGAAATTCCTGTTGTGAAAGCGAGGAGCTTGTTGCAGAGTAAACTTAGGTTTTGACAACAGGGTTATTAATCTTAGAGTAAATATAAAGTTTACACTGCAAGGTAGGAATGAGAATTGATTGTGCAATCTGGGCCTTTTCATATATTCGATGCATGGATGTTTTAAAAGGGACCGTTTACGCAAAATTCACTTTTGCATGGTGTTTAAACATAAATGTGTGTTGGCAGTGTGTGTACACAACCGACATCAGAGCCACCGAGGACGCAGTGGATTAGTTTTATTTTTGAACGGAATGCGCCCCCATATACCTAAATTCATTTATGTCTTCGCGAATCATTTTACACCAGACTGCTTTGTGAACGATGGTCAATACAAAGGGACAATACAAAATGGGTTTTGCTAAAAAGTTGTTACTCAAGGATGAATCAGTACCAACTGTTCGTGATCCAGCTTATAGTCTCCGGAGCGATACTGGATACGGCAGTAATGAAGGGGAGAGTACGCACTTTATTACAGTTCATCGGAGTTGTTTTACGGATATAAATCCAGTAAATACCAGTGTATTAAGCATCCCCCGAAAAAGCATAAGGTTTGTATATATTTGTTTACTGTTAGTTGTAAGGAGTGATTTTGTTTAATTCGCTGTGTGTGTTGATGAAAATGCAAGGGAGAGAGAGAGAGTTTATGGATAAGACTTTAATGCGCACTTCTTGTACTGTGTTTTATTCAGCTCTTATGGTGATTCTCTGGAGTAAAAAAGGACACTTCATCTTTTGTGTAATGTACAGTAAACTTCATAAAACTCATCAGTATTCTGCTACAACAGGCTTGTACTTACAGTGGGTAAAAGCAAGATGACAACATAAGTTATAACCTTCATTAAACTAAACTATTCCTGTTCTATCTCCATGCAGCATATATTCTCTGTCTCTGTAGGCATCATTGTCTGACTCCAGTTTGAACATATAAGGCTGAACACTGCTACTGACACTTCCTGACATTTTCAGTGCATGAGATTGTCCTGTTTTGTTGTTGCATGAGCTCTTGAAGCTCCGCCCTCTTCTTGAAAGGGGGCCGGGAGCAGCAGCTCATTTGCATTTAAAGGGAAACACACAAAAACAGCGTGTTTTTGCTCACCCCCAAAAAGTGGCAATTTTAACATGCTATAAAAAAGATCTGTGGGGTATTTTGAGCTAAAACTTCACACTCTGTGGACATCAGAGACTTATTTTACATGTTGTAAAAAGAGGCATGATAGCTCCTCTTTAAGTTGACTAATTTTTATTAGAATGTCTATAGCAGTTAGATCCGGTCCTCAAATTTGTTTGGCTCAATGCCTCAGTAATCTGAGCTTTAGCAATAATACTTTACTAAATACAGAGCTCTGTACACCAGAAGTGAGTATTTGTAGTGCATAGCATGTTCTCAACCAAATGATAATCTGATTTTTACTGTCTTAGATGCTAAAAGTATTAAAGAAAATGAGCAGTGGGAGGTTTGTGCACTACTGAGTCACTGGCAGGCAAGTCTAATTAGTCGATTCAAACACTCCCAAAACTGCTGAAATGTCTGCTGACAGCTAATTTGCAGAAAGGTGCTGATTTGTATACTAATGCACTCTAGCATAACGGAGCAGATACTGAAAGATGTAATGTTTTGTCTCTCACTTCTTAGGATAATAACCAAACTGCACCACTACTGCCTCCCCCGTACCAGCAGCTCAGTTGAAACACTGCCAGATCATTTGAAAACATTTCATTTCCATTTAATAATGAAAGATAAGTTATGGAATTTAGACTTATATGTGAAAATGGATCTAATGTAATGACGTTTAACTGCTTAAATGTGTTTTTCTTTGGGAATACCATAAAAAAATGCTGTTATCGTTAATAATTACTGTAACTGATGGATCATCTTTTCATAATAGTATGTGTTGCCTGAAATTTATACTGAAACTATTAAATAATTATCTATATAAATAGAAAAAGGTAAACTTGTTGGAAGTACTGAAATGCATTGCCCTAATCAGTGTTTAAAGCAATAATCAACAAATATTAGCCTGCGAAGTCACTGACTAAAATAAGTCAAAACTTATTTTAGTGTTTGTACACATGAAACTTTCTCACACTGCTTACAGTTTAACTAGGAAGAATCTGTGTCTATCCAGTTTCAGCAGGTTTAAAGTTAAGCTTTGGCAAAATGAAAAAATGTAATGTAGTACATGCAATATAAGTCAGGAAATTATATAGGCTACATTCACACAGTCAATGTTTGGGATTGACTGTTACTGGCTGTTTGGGGTCAGTATGATTTTTGTGAAAGACAATACTTTTATTAAGCAAGGTTGCGTTAAATTGATCAAAGTGACAGTAAAGCCATTTATCATGTTAGAAAAGTTTTCTATTTCAAATAAATGCTGTTCTTTTGAACTTTATTACTCATTAACTTTATCACTCATATTTAACACTCATTAAATTGGTCAAAGTGACAGTAAAGCCATTTATCATGTTAGAAAAGTTTTCTATTTCAAATAAATGCCATTCTTTTGAACTTTCTGTTCATCAAAGCATCCTGAAAAGAATGTATCATGAAGGATCATGTGACACTGAAGACTGGAGTAATGGCTGCTGAAAATTCAGCTTTTACATCACAAGAATAAATTAATTATATTTTAAAATATAGGCTACTAAAAAAGTTAAAGGGATAGTTCACCCAAAAATGAAAATTCTGTCATTATTTACTCACCCTCAAGTTGTTTCAAACCTGTATGAATTTCTTTCTTCTGTTGAACACAAAAGAAGATATTGTGAAGAAAGTTGGTAACCAAACAGTTGATGGACCCCATTAACTTCCATAGTATGAAAAAAGTCAATGGGGTCCATCAGCTGTTTGGTTACAGAGATTCTTTAAAACATCTTCTTTTATGTTCAGTAGAAGAAAGAAATTGGGTGAGTAAATGATGACAGAATTTTCATTTTTGGGTGAACTATCCCTTTAAAAAAACATTCGAAAGAGTTTAAAAACATAAAAAGAATCTTACCGTCCCCAAACTTTTTAACTGTATATTTACTAAAATTATTGTAAATATCAAGACATTGCATTGTATCAGTAAAGATTCATTACTAAATTGTTTGTCATTTTCACACATTCCTGCAGCTTTTATACTTTTAGATCTCTGTCAAAATGCTGTTTTGCCTCTTTTTACAATCCAGGAGACTTTGAAAGCCCTTACATTGGTGATTACGTTTTTTTTGGGCTGTATGAACAGATTGCTGTTCTGTTCATACAGCCCAACTAATTTGGCTATAAAATACGGTTGTCGTTCTGTAACCAGATTGTGTAGAAACAGGACCATATTTAACACTCTGAACAGGACTGAAAATCTGCTGCTGTGTGATTGTAGCCATAGGCCCCGTAACTCTCACCCTTACTGGACTTCTAGATTTTTCCTGCAAGTGTTTAAATGGGCTCAGTGATCCTCAGTTGTATTGGGAGTTTGTCTTGTGTGTTTGTTCAATCTGCCCATGGAGCACCATCTCGGATTCAGTTGTGAGATGCAGGGCTACTTTCCCAGAAAGAGCTTTAGAGAGAAGACCGAGACAAACATTCGCTTTGCATTAGGCGAAAATGCTCTGGCACAGTCAATATCCTGTTTGTGTGTGAGTGCGTGATGGTGGCTTGTTGCATGTGTTATGGCAAACCACATGATTAAGTGTAAGAAGAAAATGGATAGAAACAATGGACAAAATATTCAATAGCAGCTGAGAAGAGATGCATCTGCCTTTATCCATTCTTTAAAAGCCCTCTTTTACATTCTCATTACTCTCTACTTGTTCTCTTCTTCCCATTTAATCCTTTTCACTTGTTCACAGTCTCTCTCTCTTGCTTCACCTCTTTCTCTTCCCATCATAGTGTGTCCTCTGTTGCTCTTCTACATGTAAAATCCTCCTCTCTCTCTCTCTGTTTCTCCAGATGAGTATTAGCCAGCCGGTCGAGTAGAGGATCCCTCACATCCCACCTGCAGTCATGAATGGTAAGAACACAGCTCTTTTGTGTGTCAAGGGCACAAAATTTCTTTAAATCTATTAACCCTTGTGTATTTTAAAACTCATTTGACTTTGTTTCTTCTGTGGAACACAAAAGAAGATGTTTAGCAGAATGCCCAAGCTGCTCTTTTCCATACAATTAAAGTGAATGGTGACCAAGACTGCCAAGGCTTGACTTTCAATAACTTTAATTTCCGTCTGTTCCTCATACAAAGCTATCATATTGCCTTGGAATATAATCATATGGGACACTTTCATGATCCGTTTATTGTGCATTTTGTCTTTTTATTGGAGCTTGACTACTGGTCCACATCCACGTTTATTATATAGAAGCGAGCAGTTCAGACACTCTACTAAATATCTTCTTTTGTGTTCTGCAAAAGAATGTTATACGGGTTTGGAATAACACGAGGGTGAGTAAATGATGACAGCGTTTTCAATTTTGGCTGAACAATCCCTTTAAAAGGATGATGAGGCTATGGAGAATAATTCAAACGAAGCTAATTTGGCTTGTGTGCTGAATCACTACAGCATAGAACATTAGCTGAACTGCACTATGAGAAAAATATCAGAGGTTTTGGTGTTGTAGAATATTCTAAGAGTGAAGAATCTTAGTGATGAAATCATTATCAAAATGTTTTTCTCATAGCAGAACATTTTTTAGATTCAGCACAGTGTTTGTATAGAACACACCCAGTTTGACGTTGCTAATGACTTCTTCCCTATTTATATAGGGATATGCTAATATTTGCTAAACTCTATGTAGGATTTTGACAGGTTTTTGAATATTTGCTACACTTTTGCTCATAAAAACACTTTAGAAAATACACCGTTTTACCGTCTGGTGAGGAGGTATTTCTGCCTATTCTCACCCTTAAAAGTTATTTTTATAGGCGTAACCTAATGTATTTCGGTTGATTCTGTGATTTCAATCTGCCTCCATCAAGGCCTTTTAAAATGTAGTGTAATTTTAAACAATTTTAAAATGCACTCTGGTGGCACCATGGCACAGTGTTTTATACATATGGCACATTGATTTACCATTGTCATGGTGCTTTGATTTATACCATCATATTAAATGATTCATATTCAATGGTGTTTACATGGTACTTCATAGAATACATACAAAGGCTTTCACCACATAAAATTAGTTTGAAGGCACTGTAAGACACTTTGAATAAAAGCATCAAACTAATTATGTACAGTAAATGTAAATGGTTCTATGCCTAAGAACTTGTAATATGCCCAAAAACAGACACCAGTCTGCTGTGGTTCAAGCCAGCTCTTGCTGATGGTTTAATTAAATATTTATCTTACAGTATAAGATAAGCTAGAGAAAGAGAGCAAGCAAAGTGTGTAAAGAATATTTAATGTCTTGGGTGTGTTTTGTAATGTGACTTTAAAGTAAGGCTTCGCAAAATTTAAGCATTTACATTTTAGCTACAATTTCTCACTTAAAGAAAATCCCAGGAGGGATTTTCAGGTCTGTTTGTTGAATGCCGCATCAGGGTGGTGGTAACAGTGGAGAAGCTGAGGCTGCAGGTTTGAACACTAGTTGGTTTCTGAGATCAGTCATATTTGTGTTGGCTGGTGTATATTTGATGCTAAATAGCTAAATCATCTCAAATAAATGCTAATGTCAGCACAGTGAGGTACATTTTGCCATTTTAGGAATATGTTCTGTGTGTGTATGTGCCTAGGTGCTTATTTTGTACTCATTAATTTATTTATGTGTGTGTAGTGGCTAATCCTCTATAGCGTTTTTGGGAAAGAGTCGCCTCTTCACAGTTTAATCAACCTGTAACTGCACAGTAGAGAAACAGATATTGTTTGTTTATAATGTTTGGTATTTTTGGATGCAAGGACATTTTCTATGCTTCTGTAAATTAAATATGTGTTGGTTGGTATTTCAAATTTGCATAGCTGTTTGTGTATTAGCACTAATGCTAAATAAGCACAAAAGCAAACCTGCTACCTCTTCAAAACAGAGAAACACTTACCACTTTAATAGCTAGATGGGCCTGAATTAGTAATAAAGCTTGAGTACATGTTTCTCTGTGTGGCCTGGAGAGATTAAAATTTCCCAAAGGAGCACCTGAATACACCATCTCACAGACTCCCTGATTCCCACACTGACACACTCCGTTGCCATGTTTCAGTGTTATGAGAACTGATTGTCTTTGAATATACTGTAAAAAGTAAGTAATAATAAGTAGTTGTTTGGAAAAAAAAAAAAGTGTTGAAAAATTATTTTTGTTGATGTAACTTTATGTAGCCAGGTTATATTAAATAGTATTTGTTTACTCAGGACAGTCTCTGCTTCATGAGCTATGTCCCAACAATTCCTGCAAAAATGTAAATATGTCCAAGGTTCTGCTTTTAGACTAACTGACTTAAAATTAAGTATCCTCAATGTCCTTGTAGTTACTGCCTGTGCTTCACAATAGGATGACATTGCAGAGAAGGAAAGCTGTTGCTTTGCTATTGCAAATTGTTTTAGAAAATCAGCCTACAGCCTGTTTTACAATGTAAAACCATTTTTAAATAGCTTTTCAGAAAACTTTTATTTAAAGGTGCAACATCAACTCATTGTCACCCCACGACCTGCTTCATGTAAAATAAAATAAAACAGCTTTTATTAGATTACTGATATGACTGGAGTCATACTAGTGAACATGATTTCAAACTTATGAAACTACTATTCATTTCTTTAGAAATGTATCTTTGTTCAAGGTTGGACTAATTGCTTCTTTTTTGTCATAAAAAGCAGCTCTATTTTCCTGAAGAAAAGTCTGCTTATCTCAAATGTTCAAATCTTTTTTATCTTTTGGTGAATGGGCTAAATTTCCATAAAGAAAGACATCACATGATTTCACAGACCTGCACTTAATTAATCATGATGGCCTTTTTCTGAATCTCAGCGCTGCTGACAATGCAGGAAACATGAGCTGAAAGTAGTGTTTGTCCTCCCCAGAGAGAAAGAGAGAAAGAGAAGAAAGAATGAATAAGAGGGTGTGTTAACATTTGTCCCAGTCCTTCATTAACTATAGAAAGACCTCAATTAGCAAATTATTGTGACATAGTTACTATATGTACTTTCTTTGTTTATATAAATGTGTATAAGTGCATAGGTATGAAAACAATGTTCTTTTTGAAGTCTGTTTGAAGCAAACAATGTCAGAGCTGCTATATATCTGTATTTTTCAAACCAAGTACTGTCTGCACCTATTAAGAGCAGTGCCAAAAACACCAGCAGGTGATAAAAGGCTTGTCTTCAGCACTCTGTGTGAAAGCTGTGTTGAGATTGACCCACTTTGAGCATGTTAAGCGGCAGGCAGGTTGTTATTGGACACTGACATTTTTGATGGATCTTCACCTGCTGCCTTTGAAAGACATCATGGTTTACATTAATAATACTAAATAATTATTAATGGGTCTGTCAGTCTATTAAAAACGTGTAAAATTTGCTACCTCCCTCCAGCCAGACAGACTTCTCTAATGCCTGGATCACACAAACCAACAGCCCTTGTCAAAGCAACAGAGAACTGTTCTCGCAGAGAACTGGCAGGAACTTCAAGACCCAGAAAGTAGAAAACAACAGCTGATCTAGGAAGAGATTTGTGAGGACAGAACATAATAATAAAAAATGATCTTTCACTTTCTCTGTCCCTCTCGTTGTCACAGGTGGTTTTACTATTTGGGCTATAACTCCAGAAGAAAGGGGGAAACATGACAAACAGTTTGACTCTCTGGCTCCCACTCTGGGCTATTTGTCAGGTAAGACCACACACATACATACTCAAAAGTTTGGTCAGTAAGATTTTTTTTTAAATAAATGTGTACTTTTATTCAACATGGACACATTAAATTGATCAAAAGTGATAGTAAAGCCATTTATAATGTTACAAAAAATATTTCAAATAAGTACTGGACTTTTAAACTTTCTATTCACCACAGATTCCTGGAAAAAAAAAAAAAGTGTCCACAAAAATATTAAACAGCACAACTGTTTTCAACACTGATACTAATAAGAAATGCTTGAGCACCAAATCAGCATATTAGAATGATTTCTGACAGATCATGTGACAGTGAAGACTGGAGTAATGGCTGTTAAAAATTCAGTTTTGCATCACAGGATCACATTTAAAATATATTAAAATAGAAAACAGTTCTTTTAAATAGTAATATTTCACAATATTACTGTTTTTACTGTAGTTTTTGTCAAATAAATGCAGCTTTTCTGAGCATATGAGACTTTCAAAAGAAAAAAATCTTTAGAACGGTAGTGTATGCACATTTATATTCTGCTCTAATAGGGCCATATTTACTAAACGGGGCGAATTAGCGTGAGAGCGCAATTTCACAAATGCGCCAATGGGAGTGGCAAGTTTTGCGCATGGTCTACTGCTGACGCGCAAACAAAGTCCCTTCAAGACAAGTCGTTTCACTCGGCGGCCATCTTTGAAATGCCTCTTGGGCATGCAAGTGCAGCTCCTATCTCTTTGAATGGGGAAACATCAAATTCTTCAAAGCTGTTTGCCAAGCTTTCGATTAAATTTCATATTTGAAATCACCAATGAAATCTGACAACAACTGTCTCATAAATTTTGTTTCTAAGCACTAAAATCAAGACAAAAAACTGAATTTTTCAGGCTGGATCAAGCTAATGTGCATGCGCAGTCCTAAGTGCGTGTTTCTATAGGAAGCGGGTTTTTGATTGTTTCTATAGGAACCGGAGCT
Organism: Ctenopharyngodon idella; assembly: GCF_019924925.1. Lineage (NCBI taxonomy): Eukaryota > Metazoa > Chordata > Actinopteri > Cypriniformes > Xenocyprididae > Ctenopharyngodon > Ctenopharyngodon idella. The sequence goes on along the minus strand of NC_067239.1, from coordinate 17,289,377 downwards.
TCTTACGGCCGCTGCAGTGACGCGATGACTTTACCAATCGGCGATTCGCTCTTATTTAGAAGGCGGGACTTATTCCGCCATATCGCACGTTGCACTTTCTCCCATTCAAAACAATACGAATGACGCGTCTTATGTTATTCTATTGTCTTTGATGCAAATTAAAGAAAACAGATGCAGTCAAATCATTTACATAATGAGCAACGCAATCTTCCAAGGGCAGTGCAAATTAATGTTGGGTCACAAATAAGCAGAGCTGATGCTCATCGGGTGCGGGTCGACACAGGCGCAACTTATTACATGTAATCTGACAAACACGTACACATATATAGGCCAACATGGCTTGGCAAACGATATGTTCGGATAACGTCTTACTCTGGCATTCTAAAGAAATTAATACAAGTGAAAAATATTTTCTCCCTTCTACCACACGCTCTCTGTTCTCTGCGGTGTCTCCTCCTAGCAGCAACAATTGCAGCCATATTGCAAAATAGGTTAAGACATGCTTTTTTTGGGCGTTAAATAATGACGCAAATACCAGTAAATTTACTAGCCCAAACATTAGTAAATCGCGTTACGTGATTCATTTAAATACTCTCCTCCCATAAATTTTGCGTCTGAAAGGGAAACTCCTACAAATGCATATGCAATAACGTCAGCCGCAAAAACAACTCAGTCCACGCCTTTTCAGCACTAATTTTGCACTGCGTGTCTTTAGTAAATCCCGACAGTAGTTTTTTAATGCCAAAAGAGGGTTTGCGCCGGCGCAAGCTGTTAGTAAATCTGGCCCATACAGTGCACATAATTTTATGTTTTATTTCTTTTTAGGAGATCAAGCACGAAAGTTCTTTCTGCAATCTGGTCTTCCCACAGCAGTCCTGGCAGACATTTGGTAAGTGTACACATATGTACACACCCTTAATGTACACACCGGTTCTTCTGTCTTGCCCTTCCCATTTCTCTCCCAAAAAATTTGTATTAAATTTGAAGAGCGTGTATTACTTTTGACTCCACCATATATCTACGTACATACAAATAAACTGCACATGTATATGTGTCTGTATGGTTGTGTTTTCTATGGCAGAGCTGGTTTTATCATAATAGTGTTGTGAAATGAATGTGTGTGGGACAATGTGATTTGTAGCCACATACCTCTCTGGAGGGTGGAGGTTCCCAAAAGTAACCTCTTCCTGTCTGTGGTTAGTCTACTGGTGTAAACACTGTCGCCCATCCACAAACAGGATGTAGATTTACTGATGCAGGATACAGAAACTTTGATTTGAGTTTATAGCATTTGCTTGTTCTAAAATGCTCTTGTTCATAAATAAATATGGTAGCATAACAAAAATCTGAGCCAACAATAATGCTGCTCTGTCATCACCCACCAACTGAGTTTCTCTTTTGGGATTTTAATAGAAATTAGTGCTCTGTAAGCCACTTTTGATGAGAATGGCTGCTTCCTTTCTTTCAGGGCACTGGCGGACATAGGAAAGGACGGGAAGATGGACAGATTGGAGTTCTCCATTGCAATGAAACTAATTAAACTGCAGCTGCAGGGTCAGCCCCTCCCATCCAGCCTGCCAATCATTATGAAGCAAACGCCTACCCCTGTTATGACATCATCATCACGGTTTGGTATGAGTTGATAGCTGGTTATGTAAGGTTGGGTTTGTTTGCTTTGTTGTCAAGTTTCATACTACAGGTTGTGACTAAGATTATGCTGAAATTAAGATATACAGTCAAACCAAAATTTATTCAGACACCTTGAACATTTCATTCATTAATACAGTTTATTCACTTTAGTTTAAAAAAATGGTAATAAAATATGACAAGATCTAGAGTCAGAAAAAAATAATCTTAATTATGTCAGATAACACTTAATCAAAACATGGTCAGGTCAAAGTGTCTGAATAATTTTTGGTTCCAAATTTTTATCAGTTTTACTCGTAGTCCACTGTATGAAGAATTTTTGGGTATAATATTTCACAGTTTACTTTATTTTGCTATCCTCACTTACATAAATGAACTACAGTGTCCTGCACCCACTAGTAAAAATATATCAAAAATATCAAAAATGTCTGAATAATTTTTGGTTTGACTGTATATGAATATTTTTCATATAAAATCTCTCTAAATGTGTAAATGGTACAGATTACATTTAACAGTGTTATTAAATCATTAGTGTTTTTAAAGATTAACTTTAGAGTGAGCATTAGATGATGCAAAATGTAAAAGAAATGTAGAACTAGCGAAAATAAGCATGAACCGTTATGCAGTATAGTCCGATATTTACTCTACATGCAATATCTGTAATGTATATGGTACTGTACCAATAATTCTTGTAGAAAAGATCTCATACAATCTGTCTTTGTTTTATTTCAGGTATGGGTTCCATGCCAAATCTCTCTGCCATGTCAGTGATGCCCATCCTGACATCCATTCCTCCAGTCCCTACCATGACTCCTTTGATCCCTGTGCCCACCCTGATGTCAGGACCACTGCCTCAGATGCCCAACTCAATCAGTGTGCCAGCTTTACCTAACGGCAATGCAGCTCTCCTCACACCAGCACCAGGTATTCTGAATTCATTCACATGCAGCATTTTACACAGTATTATGCAGTTACTATTAAATCTATATGCAGTGAGACTCAAGCATTGATTTACTGCATAATCTAAAACTCAGTTACAAAGTTTGTATGTGCCTTAAGTAATTGTTTTTTTTTCTTTTACCTTTCCAGCATTCCCAGTCACCAGTGGTTTGAGTAAATCTCACTCACTCTTGGACCTTGGCTCTAGCAGGTGTGAACCATGCGTAATAAGTGCAACGCACATGTTTGTATTGGAATTGGGCATAATATCTGTTGCATGCAAGCGTGTGTTTCAGTGAAAGCTAAAGAAGATGTGATTTTCTTAGAACTGGGCTTGTTTTGCCAGTACTAGAAGTTTATAGTAAATAGGAGCGTGTTTGCTGACAGAGTGCTTGAATAGCACAGCTGTCTGCTTGTATCTTAATAGGATCTTGTTAAAGTTCCTCCGAGAGCCATCCAATCTTCATGTGGTGGTAGAGAAGCCTGTAATAAACGCACTAATACCTGCTTAGTGCCTGTTTAAAAATTAATTTAGGTCTAAGGATGGACGATATATCGAATATACACAATGTATTTGGGATGATCCTGGTGATATAAAATTAAGGAACATCATGTAAATTGCAGTCATTGAATGCACTTTCCATTTCCATTTCACTGGTGTCATTACATTCTTAGTATTTTAGTGAAAATATATGTTGATAAATATCGTTGTTCATTTTCATGCAGTGTTATAATGATGCATATAAATGACAATGATTAAATATTATTCTCTTTGTGTTTATGCAGTGAAAAACTTTAAACTAGATTTTTACTGTATTTTAGTCATTAAACGTTTTCAATGTACTTGGCTACAATATTTTTTTTGTTATTATGCTTCCAATAAATGGAAAAGTTTTAAGCCATTTCAGGGCTAGTGTGGTCAAAAGTACCGAACGTGAGTTGGTATTGACATTTTAAAAATGTGACGCTTTGAGCGCTGATGAGGACACCTCTGATTGGCCTTTGTGTTCACGTGCTCATCAGATACAGTCAAACCAAAAATTATTCAGACATTTTTGATATATATTTTTACTAGTAGGTGCAGACACTATAGTTCATTTATGTAAGTGAGGATAGCAAAATAAACTGTGACATATTATACCCAAAAATTCTTCATACAGTGGACTACCAGTAAAATTGATAAAAATTTGGAACCAAAAATTATTCAGACACTTTGACCTGACAATGTTTTGCTTAAGTGTTATCTGACATAATTAAGATTATTTTTTTCTGACACAGTTTAACTCATATTTGATTACCATTTTTTTAAAACTATAATGAATAAACTGTATTAATGAATGAAATGTTCAAAGTGTCCGAATAAATTTTGGTTTGACTGTATGTCTGTGATTGGCTACAATGATCAACGCACAGGAGCATTTGAAAGCACACAGAAGTGTTTGAATTTGAAAAAATATTGAGATGTATACTGTATGTTTCAGCAATATCGTTCAGCCTTATTTTGTCTGTGTGTATCCTCCCAATGTGTTTGGGTTTGTTTATAGGTGTATTGGCCAGGATCGTAATTTCACTCAGGTCATATAACCTGAGTCTAAATGTCATTTAAGTCATATCTCTCACTCTGTCAAAGTTATATCTATCATTCCAGCCCATGCGGAACTGCTGAAGGCTGCTGAATCCTGTTAGTGTTATCTCAGAATATTTAAAAATAAGTAAACTGACAGCAGTGAGTCGGAATACTGCAGAATTGCTCATAATTATGAGTTTTAATTATGATTTTAATGGTCCCGGTAGTGGTAATTACTGCTCTAACAAGGATTCAGCAAACCTTGCTCAGACATATCAATTATTAAAAGTATGATGTCACAGCAGAATCTCACAGCACTGGAGAAAAAGCTGATGTTGCAGCTAGCCAGAGACCAATTGTCTACTTTATCATGGTCTGGGATATTGGTTCATGAAAGGATTAGATTAGTGTTAATGAGCAGCTCCTAAATGGAGCTCATTTGAAAATAATTCGGCATGCAAATGCAATTTCTGAATTTAAGAGTGCGGTACAAATAAAAACTGTCAGGAATTATCTGAACACATGCATGATTTGGAGAATGAATATGATTTATATTTAGCATTAGTTAGCACATTCAAGGGTATCATACATTTATTAATTAGGTGCAATATACAGTAATATGTAGATTATTAATAAGTAATTTTATTTACTACAGAAAATATATTTGGAAATTTATCACCTTTTTAGAAAAGCAAACTAACTTCTTTTCTAAATTCCCACAGTTCTAACTCTTCCTCCACCACCTCCCTTGCGAGTAACTCCCCCAAAATGAGCGCGTCTGATTGGGCGGTGCCTCAGTCATCCCGTCTGAAATACAGGCAGCAATTCAACAGCCTGGACAAGCTGATGAGCGGATACCTGTCAGGTGAGTGTGTGTTTGTAGATGTCAGGAAGCGAAGGGAATGGCAATGTTTGCATATGATAGGGTGATAGCATTTCTGCATGTGTGTTATGTGCTAACTCTTTAGTGTGTATGTTTGAAGGTCCCCAGGTCAGAAATGCCCTCACAGCATCAAACCTCACGCAAACACAGCTTGCCACTATATGGTGAGTTCACAAAACACTGCACTAGTTTTGGTTAAAGATAACTTATTATTGTATTTTTTTTTTTCCAAAAAAATAAATAAATAAATAAAAAATTGCCAGAAACTTGTTGAAGACCCCTGGATTAATCACTTGGACACATTAAATTGTAGCTCACACTGTATTCCTCTAAGCGGTGTATTAAACACCTACTTGCACAGTGTTGCGTCTGCTGTTTAGGTGCCAGTTGGATGATTAGCAATTATAATTCATCTATTTTACATCTGAAATGCTTCCAGGTTAATCACAAAAGTGTGTGCTTGCGCATGGCTATGTGTATATATCTCTATCTGCAGGACTCTTGCTGATGTAGATCGTGATGGGCAGTTGAGAGCAGAAGAGTTTATTCTAGCAATGCACCTGGTTGATATGGCCAAAACTGGGCGGCCTTTACCTCTGACTCTTCCTCCCGACCTTGTGCCACCTTCACTGAGGTAAGACACACACAGACCCGCCCACACTGAAATGAGCAAGTTATGGAGACCGTGTTTAATTCTGTGAGTGTGTTTGTTTTTCAGAACAGCGAAGTCATGCGATCTGCTGAACGGACCTGTTCCTCTGATGAACACAGAGCTGATTGAGCCAGAGAATACACAGAAAAGCAAGAGCAACAGTATTATGGGTGATTATGATTATTATTAACCCATATTGCCTCTCTATGTATATCTACAGTATATATATATATATATATATATATATATATATATATATAAAATACAATTTAATAATAAGAGATATACACAGAATTGCTGAAATTAAAGATTTAAAATTACAAAATTGTGTTTCATTTTAAACTTGGTCTATAATAACATGCATTTAGTATCATGTTAATGTATTTAATGAATTCATGATGCTCACATTCAAAGTTAATATTAAGTTGTAAGCTTTTAATGTATAATTTTACTACAGGTGGATCAATACAATATTAGCTGAGTTCTCCCTTTGAAACTTTTGCTTTTGTCAAAATTATTTCTGTTTTATGCGTAATTTTGTTTTTCAACAAAAATTTGTTTGAGGCTTAAGTAAAAATGTTTTGTTTTTTTTCAACACTCATTAAAAAATTATATATATATATATATATATATATATATATATATATATATATATATATAATGTATGTGTGTGTGTATATATATTATTTTTAAATTTTTTAAAAAACGTATGCTCACAAAGGCTGCATTTATTTGATCAAAAATACAGTAAAAACAGTAATATTGTGAAATATTACATGATTAAATAAAATTTAAAAGAATGGTTTTCTATATTAATATATTTAAAAATGTTTTGTATACTTGTGATGGCAAAGCTGAATTTTCAGCAGCCATTACTCCAGTCTTCAGTGTCATGTGATCCTTCAGAAATCATTCTAATATGCTGATTTTCTTGAGAACTAAATCAGCATATTAGAATGATTTCTGACAGATCATGTAATCATGTAATATTTCACGATATTACTGTTTTTACTGTGTTTTTGATCAAATAAATGCAGCCTTTGTGAGCATAAGTTTTTATTTCTTCAAAAAAAAAAAATATATATATATACTAATATATACAAGCACACATGCAAATACATACTCACATTACAAACACACACTGTCCTTATTTCTACACAGTATTGTAAATGATCCTTCTAAATATAGCTGATTCCGCTGAACAAACAGCTAAAACAGCTTTATGATATAGTCTTTTGTTTTGAAAATACAGTTTTCTGTTATGTATATTTCTATTTTTATTGTGTTGACTTAGATGCTTCTTAACTTACTTTCTGCCTCTCTCTCTCAGCGTCATTTGAGGATAAACTGAGAGAGAATTTCCAGAGAGGAAATGCAGAGCTGGAAAAAAGACGTTTGGCTCTGCTGGAGGAACAAAAGAAAGAGGAGGAGAGGAGGAGAGAAGAGGAGAGGCGAGAGGAGGAGAGGAGACAGCAGAAGGAGAGGGAAGAGAGAGAACGGAAGGAGAGAGAGGCCCGGGAGATGGAGCTGAGGAGACAGAGGGAGGAGGAGAGGAGGATAGAGAGACAGAGAGAGCTAGAACGACAGAGAGAAGAAGAAAGACTGAAAGAATTAGAGCGACGTGAGGCAAGTAGAGCACACAAGGGCGAACAGAGGTTAAACGACCACTAGAATATTACAGTAAAGCCTTACGTTTTTTCCACATGCGTACATGTTTTATGAATAAATTATATATACACTCGGGCTGTCAAAAAAAAAAAAAAGAAACATCATAGTTTGTAGTTTTTTTTTCTTTTAAATGTTTATGTGTAATCATTTTGATTCAGTTTCTTCCTTTCTTTATTTTCTATCTATCTATCTAGACAACAATTTATATCAAATATATAATACAAATATAATATAGAAATAAAATGTTTGTACAGCTGTCTAAACAGCATAAATCAGCTTTTACATAATCAACTATGGATGTATTGCATTTGCATAAAAATTTAGTGACATTATTGTTATACTAGTGATATAGTGGTTAAATAAATAATATATAAATTAAATAATAATAAAAAAAAAGAAAATATTAAATTATAATTATTACAAATCTTAAAGCTTGCAATTATTAATTATCAATTACTCTACTGTATGTACTATTTTATGACAAAGTTTAATGCTTCTCTAATGCTGCATTTCATTACACAGAAAAATAGAGTAATTGTGTTAAATAATTGGCATTATATATGTTTAATTAAGTCATAAGTTAACCCTAATATACACTGTACCAGTGGAGTGGTTCCCAATTCTCGTCCTAGAAAAGCGATGGGAGCATAATTACATAGTATATTCATAGTAGTATAGTCTCCTCTTTTTGGCTCTTTCAGGAAGCAGAGCGACAGAGGCGAATGGAATGGGAGAAGAGCAAACGAGTGGAACTTCAGACACAGAGAGAAAAAGAGCAGAGCGACATACAGAGACTTAAGGACAGGAAGAGGAGCCTTGAGATGGAGCTGGAGGCGGTGGTCAGATTGCTGTTTCTTCTTTCTATTTTTTTTATATACCTATTTTCCATCCAGTCTCATACACCCTGTGGGATTGATGGTTATATTATATTACAATTTAAAAACATTTCAGTCTTTTCTTCTCCTAGGGTAACAAGCATAAGCAGATCTCCGATCGCCTCCGGGACGCCAAGAGTAAGAGGCAGGTCCAGAGGGCCGAGCTAGACCTGATCAATCAGAAGAGAGATAGTCGTATTACGGATATCAACTCCCTGCAGCTGCAGTTTGAGGTATGTTATGTTTTTGTTGCATGAATAGCATTGCATTTAGGTCAAACTGTACATGCATTGCAAGGATGTCCATCTGGGAAAAACTTTATTGTTCTGTACTGTTCAAAAGATTTTTTTTTTTTTTGAAGAAATTAATACTTTTATATAGCAAGGATGCATTAAATTGATCAAAAGTGACAGTAAAGACATTTATAATGTTACAAAAGATTTCTATTTCAAAAAAATGCTGTTCTTTTGAATCCGGAAAAAATATTAAGTAGCACAATCTTTTTTTAACATTGATAATAATAATGAATGTTTTGTAAGCATCAAATCAGCATATTAGAATGATTTCTGAATGATCATGTGACACTGAAAACTGAAGTAATAGCTGCTGAAAATGTAGCTTTGTTACCACAGGAATAAATTACATTTTAAAATATATTCAAATAGAAAATAATTTCACAATATTACTGTTTTTACTGTATTTTTGATCAAATAAATGCAGAGTTGGTGAGCATAAGAGAATTCTGTCAAAAACATTACTGACCTCAAACTTTTGAGTAGTAGTCTATATGAATGTGTTTTTACAGGAAATTCAGAGGCAGTTGATTCGTTTTGGTCCTGAGAAGCAGCAACTGACAGACAGACTTCTACATATAACCCAAAACAACTCAAGTGAGCACTCACATAGACCTGAAGCAATCAATGAATAGACGCGTGGATGGCTAATTTCATTTGTGTCCATTTCATTCCTCTTGAACTCAGGACACATTGACGTTTTTAATGTCCTTCTTTCACTCTTTCTTTTCACTTTTCAGGTCCTTTGATAAATGATGTGAAACAGAGTGTGTGCGAGAAAGATCTGAGCTGTCGGAAGCTGAAGGAGCAGCTGGATGTTTTGGAGAGAGAGACCACTGCTAAACTCTCACAAATGGAGCAGTACAACAGAGAAATCAAGGTCAGCGGCTTCTCTTACATTCCCAGTCTAAACCTCAACAACATTTAAAGTGCCGTGTTTTGATTAAAGCTAATTTGGGCTTTGGTTGGGGACTTACTGTCTTCGAATTTGTTTTAAACCTTAATGTCCCTGTGAGGGACTCAATAGTTCACTGTTCTCCATGTTCCTGTGATTAAAACCTACAGCTCAACTCCCAGCCCTGAAGGCAGAGCATTGAGCAGTTCATTACACACTAACATTCACACAGCTCACACTACTAAAGAAAACTCAACACACAAACACTATCACTAACACACTTCCTGCACCGGTTGTTCAGATTGGAAACCTGAGCATTATACATGTGGCACTCAGCTATTGTTCAGTATACGTCTAATGTTTTCTGCTCGAAGCCTTTCTTTTTTGTTTCTTTGTGCCCATTTTTATCGTTTTCTTCCCCTCCCCGCTGTATCTCTCCTCTTTCTTCTCTTCCTCTTTACTCCGGCTGTCTTCATAGTTTGTAGAAATGGATGACTGTGTGCTTCAAGGACTTCTCTCTTTGCTGGGCTGCTTAACAAATCTCTTCCTTCTAATAAAGGTTGACCTCTCTTTATCGTTTTTTTACTCACACTCATCTCATGGCTGCCTTTCTTTCATCGATTTCACCTTTTGCTCTAGTTATTCTCCATGATAGAAGTCTCACTTTACCCATATTGTACTGAAATGAGTCTGACATTGTGACCTCATAACATCTTTGTGTCTGTCTGTGCCATTTTTATCACTTCATAAAATTGCACTAATATTTTCTACTCACTGCCTAAAAACTAACAAACAACAATAAAAGTAATTGGGATTGTTGTTTTTAATGTTTGAAACATTTATTTTTCTATATGCAGCAGTTTGTGCCACAGTACGTAGAACAGTTAGAGCCAGTGTCCGAAATGTCACTCGACCAAAATGTTATTTTTAATTAATATTTTTTTGCCTATACTTTATACAAGAGCTTGTGACTAAACCTCGTAACTCCAGTGGATCCTCAAACTGTTGGCAAAACCTCATACAGTAGCTCTACCTGCCTCAATTGTGAATGAAGTGCGGTACACATTTTGGAGTCCGTCTTTGCTTGTTTGCAGTGCAATGGTAAAAATAAAGAACTGGTTCTTTGAATAAGATTTTAATTTTCTTAACTCAAAAAAACACAATCGCTGCATCCGAAAACGAATACTTCTCTACTATATAGTATGCGAAAAACAGTATGCGAACAGAGTAGTATGTCCCAATTCATAGTATTCGAAAAACAGTAGGTGAAAAGTACCCGGATGACTTACTACTTCCAGTGAGATTCTGAAGTGCACATATGATGAACACTTTACTATCCCATGAGGCCACGGGAGAGGATTTGTGAATGGAGTTGAAGGGACGTAACTGATGCTGGTAGGTGGTGGATGTAGTACGTCCGGATTTCATTCATACTACACGCATTCGTACTATATAGAACATACTTTTTCAACATTTGTGAAGTAAATTTAAATTCAAATTGAGTACCTACTAAGACAGTACGTGATTTTGGATGCAGCTTGGCATCTAGTCATAGCCAATGCAGCATGTGCATAGCATTTCATGTTTTATAACACAAAATTCTGGCCAAATTTATTAAATGAAAAGAAAAACTAAGCGGATCTGAAACTATTGGTTTAGCCACTTATAATAGCTCCGTACCACTCAATAGTGGCAATTTCATTATGTTAGTTTGGGCAGTCAGTAAAGCTGAGCACAATGCAATACCATATACTGTGTATTTGAAACCATACCATATTATTTTAAGTTTTGTTATAAGCATGATCCAAATGTTGAAGGATTGTGTGGGCAACGTTGCAGGAGTTGAGACAGAGGCAGAGCCAGCAGCAGGACGTCCTAGAGCAGCTCAGGAGGGTAAGATCTGAAAAACTCAAAGAGCTACAAAAACACAGGAAAGAGGAGGAGGAGAGGAAGAGGAGGAAAGAGGAGGAAGCTGCAAGGTAAAATTGTGCTTTCAGACAAACATACATTTATCTATCTATCTTTAGTGTATCCATATAAAAGAAAAACCTGGAAATAGGAGGTCATTTTATAATTTATAGGCTTGAAAAAAGTCAGAAATGTATGTATGTATGTATGTAAAAATATTTTTTATATTTTTATGTTTTATATATATATATATATATATATATATATAAAACATAAAAATATAAAAAATTAATATAAAATCTAAAATAAACATGCATGTAAAATTTTGCTTTAGGTTATTTAACCACTTTTCTCTGTACATTTTTGTCAGATTTCTCTTCTTGTGACATTTTTCAGCAAACATGCCCCCCAAAATGGCTAGGTTAAACACAGATTCTCTTACCCACTCATGAATGCTGAGAATTGTTCATGTGCCTATAGACAGATGAAGCTGGAGCAGGAGCGTCTGGAGCAGGAGGAAGCAGAGCGTCAGAAGAAGCTTGCCCAGGAGCGAGAGGCCAAACTCAGGGAAGAACAGCAGCGGCAGGCCCAAGCCCGACTTAAGGAGGCCCAGGAGCAGGCACGAGAGAAAGAGGAGAAGAGGAGGGCAGAGGAGAGAGAGAGGGAGGAGAAGGAGAGGAAGGAGAGAGAAAGGAATGAACTGGCGCTACACACTCAGCCCTCCATGTCATACAATAGCACGGAGAACAAAAGTGAGTGTGTTTAAGTGTGTGCTTGTGTCTGTGTGTGGGGGGGTACTGCATTCATCCACTTGGCCATGAATATGATGTTTTCATTCTATTCATTGTAATGGGTGTCATTACTCTCACGGTTTCATGATTCACTTTAATTACCTCCCATTAATTATCCGAGTTACTATAACAGACTTCACTAGAATGTGAGTGTTTTGAGAGAATAAAGGTAATAGACTGTTTACGGGTTTGGAATGACATGAGGGTGAGTAATTAATGACAGAATTTTAATTTTTGGGTGAACTAACCCCTAACCCTTAATGATTCATTCATCTTCGGAGCACAAATTAAGATATTTTTGATGAAATCCGAGAGGTTTCTGAACCACCCATAGGCAGCAATGTCATTGCAACTTTCAAGGCCCAGAAAGGGGCCTTCTGATGTAGAACCCAGAAGCGCTGCACTGTGACACTGTGACTGTGAGACTGACACAGAAGAAAAGAAATTGTTGAATAGTTGTATTTTTTAAAAATAATGTCGTTTTTTGTTTTTTACAAAAAGTATTCTTGTCGTTTCATAACATTAAGGTTGAACCACTGTCGTTACATGATCTATTTTAACGATTTCTTTACTACCTTTCTGCGCCTTGAAAGTTGCAATGACGTTGCTGCCTATGTGTGCTTCAGAAACCTCTCGGATTTCATCAAAAATATCTTAATTTGTGTTCCGAAAATGAACGAAGATCTTACGGGTTTGTAACGACATGAGGGTGAGTAATTAATGACAGAATTTTCATTTTTGGGTGCACTAACCCTTTAAATTAAAGATGTTAACCAGAGGTGTAAAGTATTTAAGTAGAAGTAATTAGTTACTGTACTTGAGTATCGTTTTGGCTACTCTATAGTTTTAAAGATATTAGCAACTTTTACTCTTTACTTGACTACATTTTTGAATAAGTATATAAGTATATCAATACTTTGTAATGAGCAATGCAATTGCATGGCACCCAACTTTTTCTGCAGCAGTTTATTTCTACTACAAAAGAAGAAACATTGCCATCTACAGGGCACTGCAAGTACTACGTCTTGTGTGTTTTGCCTTTACTCACCGAAATTTTTCAACAAGGCTACTTTATGTGAATGCGAGTGCATTAGCAAGTAGTTGTGAATCGCTAGGAGCTGTCAATTCGCTTTGGAAGTGGTGACTTGTAACTTGTAATGGAGTCTTTTTCACTGTAAGGGTATCTGTGCTTTTATGGTTTTCAGGTACTCTTTACACCTCTGATGTTAACAGCTGCAACTATATTGAATCAATGAGTTGAACTTGAGAGCCGAATTAGTCCAATATGGGAATGAATCATTCAGACCAGTTTGTGAACTGGTTCAATCTACTGTATCTCACAAGAATTATTCGTTCATGAATCGGACATCGTGCGTATGTCTGGACCACTTTTATAATACTTTTATGATGCTTTTGCATCCTTTTTGAAAACCGCTTGAAAATTAGGGGTGAGCATGCATTTATAGATTTGCTGCCTTTGCTGAATAGTTGTGAGATGTGTGTTATATATGTATTTTGCAGGTTTGCAGCCAGTGGTGACCACTGAAGACACATGTACTCCCCTCACCACCTACAGAGCTCTCTACCCCTTCACAGCACGCAACTCTGACGAGCTCACGCTGGAGGCAGACTGTCTGATCCAGGTACTTATGTCAACACACATTCCCTCATGCAGTTGTAAATGTACTTATTCAAGTACACATATAATTTGGCTTCCTGTGGATCCACAGGTAGATGAATCAACAGTTAGGGAGACCGGCTGGCTGTATGGGAGTTACCGTGGTAACAGCGGCTGGTTTCCAGAGAGTTATGCTGAGAGATGCAGTAAAGACAGTCAGACTGAACTGACTGCACCTATTACACACTCCACAGCGCCCTCTACCAACTACCCTGGGTTTGGCACTAAAACTACTCTATTGCTAACTAGGCTGTGCAATTTAGCTTAAAAACTACACTTTTCAACCTTTTAATTATATAAGTATTAGTATATTAATATAAATATATATATTTTTTAATTCAGATGAAACATCCTTTCAACCGAACAGCCATTGTAACTTTTAATAAATATTAATATTAATAAAATAATGTTACACACAGTCAGAATCAAGTTAAAAATAATCAAGGCATGTTTTTTATAATAAATGAAGAAAAGGAAGAATAATATTTACTAATTTTCAGCGATATACACAAATAAACAGCAATATATTTTTATTAAAATGTTTTCACTAATACATAAAAAAGTCACAGAGACTTCTGTGAACGTTTTTGAGTAATGATGCAAATTTATCATACAATACGAGATTTGATTCACTGAAACAGTTTAAACTGAAATATATATATATATATATATATATATACACACATATTCACAAGGGTCGCTATACAAAATAAGGATATAGCCAAAAATAAGTGTGATATTACTTGCAAAATCACAATATTCACAGTTTTGATTAATTTTATATAATGACAAAAACCACACAAATATACTGTGAATTTTCTATTTATCAGGCAGCGCTATGACTAACACACATATTGTTTTGTTGAGCTTCACATTTTTAAGTTGCCAAAATGTGGCGTTCCAGTATGTGTCAAACATTCAGGAAGAAAAGTCAGATGCAGTTGTTTAGTCTGTCACTCTCTTCTATTCTTAATCAGTGAGTGTGAGGAGGGTAAGATACAGCAACACTGGGTAGGTGTGACATCCTTGACCGCTATTGAGCTGGCAGGACATGACTGTTTTGAAATTTTGACATTTGAATTTGTTGTGTGATTAGTTTATAAAGAATTATTTCATCCTTTTTTTTAGATAAATAAATGAATGCGAAATTATTTGAAATCCTTTTTTCTCATTAACTTTCCTAGAATTCCTCGGGTGGACATAGAAGGACCAACACCAACACACACACCAGTGTCTACTAACACACAGCACTCACAGGTTGGCATGTGTAAATATATACACACCATCTATCTTACATACAACATTGTTTTTTGACCATTGAGGGAAATATTACTCTGATATATTATATTGCCATTAAACATTTTTAGAATATATATATGTGTGTGTGTGTGTGTGTTTGTGCTGTAGGCTGTAGCTCTTTGTGAGTGGAGCGCTAAGACTGACAGTCACCTGGGCTTCACTAAAGATGACATCATCACGGTTCTGGAGAAGCAGGAGAACTGGTGGTACGGAGAGCTCAACGAGAGCCGGGGCTGGTTCCCTTGCTCATATGTCTCCATGGTTATCACCAATAACACACAGACCGAGTAAGGGATGAGACACCTCTCACTGTACCTCACATACATGCTTAATTAAATAATAGTTGAAGTGTTTATTTTAAAACAGCTGATTATTTATTATTTTATTTTTATATTTTATTTAAAGTTAGCATGAAACGGAAGTTGCAATAGTCTTTTTTCTTCCCTTTTGTGATGTATATCCGAGTGAAACAGCTTCTCGAACAAGAAAAAATGTAGCGCGGGACTTCTCTTTTTGTCCATCGGGAATTCATTGGATTGTTTTCTATTGCTGTGATCTCATGTGATTGACAGATTTCCCACACATACTCTGTTTCTTCTACCAAAAGATGGCAGCTAGATTTGTAGTACTTTTTTTTTTAATGTTATCAGTCATTTTGGAATAAATTTACTGCATTTATTTAGTAGCCAATAAATATACAGTAGTCGCAATTTAGCAATTTGATGCCAAGCTAAATCTTTTTTTTTGTGTGTGTCTCTTCTAGGCCCTTATATTCTACTGTGGACGAGATTGAAGTCTCAGATTCTGGTCTGCTTGAGGGTGAGGAGTCTGTTTATGTTTTCATAGAACCATCTCTGGTCATTCAGATGAGATATTATGACATTAAATTGAATTGTCATTACAGAAGTTTTTTTTTGTCATGGTTTGTATTTGGTTTCAACTTATTAGAGTATGTGGCTCTGTACACATATGAGAGTCCGGAGTCAGGTGACCTGACGTTCTGTGCGGAGGATGTTGTTCTGGTAACAGAGAGGGAAGGAGAATGGTGGAGAGGGTGCATCGGTGACCAGTCTGGCCTCTTCCCTTCCAACTATGTTAAACCCAAAGAGTGTGATGTATGCATATTCAGATAGTTGTATATATTATGTATTCATATTTACCATATGAATATTAATGATTTATTCATTTACTGACACCAAATGTGGATGATTTATTTATTACAAAAAAATGATAATTTTATGTATTTATTACTTTAATGATCATTTTAATCTTAATCATTTTAATACTATGTTCTTTTGAAGAGAAAAATTTTAAAAGAAGTTGCTGTTTTAAATGAAGCATTCATAGACATTTAAGTATGCATTTTGATAATAATGTGCTCACTGTATTATTATTTTTTAGGCTGCCAATTCTGGAGTTCCCAGTAAAAAGCCAGGTGAGATTTGAGAGCACAGTACCATTACGAAGAAGCAAAAATCAAGGCTGGCTGTTTCACATTTTAAACATTATTAAATTGTGTTCTTTATTGGTCTTCAGAGATTGCTCAGGTGACTACGGCCAATGTTGCCACAACACCAGAGCAATTGAGTCTGACACCTGGTCAGCTGATCGTGGTGCTGCATAAGAACTCAAACAGCTGGTGGTTGGGTGAACTACAGGTTAGTATATCACATAACCACACTTTACCTATCCAAAGGACAGCATTTGCTTATAGTGCAATATAGTGTTCCTGTGCACTTATATGTAGTACGACTACTGCTGTAAGGCTAAAAATAATATACATTTAGACATATAAATTTAGATATTTATGTGTTTATATATATATATAATTTCAAATCTAAATTTCAACTAAGTCCTAGTCCTAATTTTCAACTAAAACCTAGTTTTCTTTAACAAAAAGGCTTAATAAACTTAAAAAAATATCTTAATGAAAACACAGATTTATGTGAGGGCTAGGTTTACAGGGATGTTTAGATGATAGAAAATATTAATATCATTTAGTATAAAAACAATAGAAGTCAATGGAAAGTCACCAGCTTTTAAAAAAAACAAAACAACACACATGTTTCTGTTTGTAGGCACGGGGTAAGAAGCGTAAAAAGGGCTGGTTCCACTCTTCTAATGTCAGATTGCTGGAGGCCAACAGCGGCAAAATAACTCCTGCACCTCAACCATGTGAGACACACGCACACTTTTTCCTCATACGCTTTCATTCATGCGCTTTTGTATGTGGTGCTGTCTGTGTGTTGTTTTCCCTCCTCTGTCCCATTCTGCTCCATCCATCCATTCTCTCTGTCTTTCTCCCCTTCCCCCTGTAGTGTGTCAGGTTATTGCAATGTATGACTACAAAGCAGCCAGTAAGGATGAGATGAGCTTCCAAAAAGGTCAGCTGATCACCGTACTCAACAAGGACAACCCTGACTGGTGGAAAGGAGAGGTCGCTGGGGTCATAGGGCTGTTTCCAACTAATTATGTGAAGATGACCACAGAATGTGATCCCAGCCAGCAATGTGAGTACTATGAGTGTTACTTTATCAGTTCCTGTTTTCACATCAGAGCTCAGAGATGTTTATTTTTAGGGCAAGGGTGGAGAAAATATAAATTGAAATAGATTAAACTGGATTTGAAATAACCTTTTAAAAAGCGTGTTAGTGAGAAGATGTTCACGCACACAAACACATTTACCCAACTATGTTCTTTACTTTTTAATAACAAAAAAAGGGCGGTAAGAAAGATTTTTCTTTCTCTTTCTTTCTTTCTTTCTTTCTTTCTTTCTTTCTTTCTTTCTTTCTTTCTTTCTTTCTTTTATCAACATGTTCTAATATATACTTTCTATTCATCTCTTCATTATTCATTCTCTCATCTCCCCTTATCTCCTCTCTTCCACCCTTTTCCACATCATTTGCCTCATATGTGTTTTATTGTAGGACGATAGCTCTGGCCCCTTCTTCCTCTTCCTCCTCTCTTTTCTGGGCCAATCAGAACACTGCTCTGGTCCAGGAAGCAGCCTCAAGCAAGCCTCCAGGATTTAACAGTTCCCATTCAACTATTTCTGTTTAAACTTTGCTTAAATCGCAAATGAACACATCCGTCTATCACCACTGGCTTTAGGACATTTTTCTTTCTGTTTAATTGGGAAATGTTAGATATCACTCGCTTCTTTTCTCTGTTTCTTTTAAGAAGTCTTAACAGGGTCGTATCTTGAGTCATTGAATTTTCCTTTATCTTTTTAAAATAAAATGTAAAAAACATTTAGTAAATTTCACGACTCTAAACTTCCTTTCCAGTCACCATTTACAGGGTCCTTTACAGGAACTAAGCTGCAAAAATGGCTTATTATGATATCATTGGACTTCTTACATAATTAAAACCTGAAAACATTAACCTAGTACCCACATTTGCCTATTCAGTAACTTGATCTGCCCAGTCCTGGTGAGGTAATAAAGAGGATGTAGGGTAGACAGTACTATTCTTAACACCAGAAAAACCAACAATAAGAATAAATTGTGGGAAAAAAAAATGCTCTTCCTTGCAGTCTTTATATATATACAACCCGAATTCCGGAAGAGTTTTTTAAATTTGAATAAAATGAAAACTAAAAGACTTTCAAATCACATGAGTCAATATTTTATTCACTATAGAACATAGATAACATAACAAATATTTAAACTGAGAAATTTTACAATTTTATGCACAAAATGAGCTCATTTCAAATTTGATGCCTGCTACAGGTCTCAAAAAAGTTGGCACGGGGGCAACAAATGGCTGAAAAAGCAAGAAATTTTGAAAAGATTCAGCTGGGAGAACATCTAGCAACTAATTAAGTTAATTGATATCAAGTCTGTAACATGTTATAAAAGGGATGTCTTAGAGAGGCAGAGTCTCTCAGAAGTAAAGATGGGCAGAGCTGTGAAAGAGTGCATAAATAGATTGTGGAATACTTTAAAAACAATGTTCCTCAATGTCAAATTGCAAAGGCTTTGCAAATCTCATCATCTATAGTGCATAACATCATCAAAAGATTCAGAGAAACTAGAGAAATCTCTGTGCGTAAGGGACAATCACTTATCGGCATGATTGTGTCACGGACATTACTAAATGGGCCCAAGAATACTTCCAGAAACCACTGTCGGTAAACACAATCCTCCGTGCCATCTGCAGATGCCAAATAAAGCTCTAACATGCAAAAAGGAATCCATATGTGAAAATGGCCCAGAAGCGCCATCGTGTCATGTGGGCCAAAGCTTATTTAAAATGGACTGTTTCAAAGTGGAAAAGTGTTCTATGGTCAGACGAGTCCAAATTTGACATTCTTGTTGGAATCACAGACGCTGTGTCCTCCGGGCTAAAGAGGAGGAAGACCTTCCAGTGTGTTATCTGCGTTCAGTTCAAAAGCCAGCATCTCTGATGGTATGGGGGTGCATAAGTGCATACGGTATGGGCAGCTTGCATGTTTTGGAAGGCACTATGAATGCTGAAAGGTATATAAAAGTTTTAGAGCAACATTAAACAAAAAATACGTCAGAAACAACCACAAACTCTTCAGCAGCTGGAAACCTATATCGTGCAAGAATGGGACCAAATTCCAACACCAAAACTCCAGAAACTCATAACCTTGATGCCCAGACATCTTCAAACTGTTTTGAAAAGAAGAGGAGATGCTACACCATGGTAAACATGCCCCCGTCCCAACTATTTTGAGACCTGTAGCAGGCATCAAATTTGAAATGAGCTCCTTTTGTGCATAAAATTGCAAAATTTCTCAGTTTAAACATTTGCTATGTTATCTATGTTCTATTGTGAATAGAATATTGGCGAGTTAATATTGTGATTTAAAAGCCTTTTAGTTTTCATTTTATTCAAATTTAAAAAACGTCCCAACTTTTCCGGAATTTGGGTTGTGTGTGTGTATATATATATATATATATATATATATATACACAGTATATATATATGCATTTTTACTCAGGTCCTTTTTCATTTAATTATCAAGTTTTTTTTTTTTTCATTATTATTATTATTTTTTTTCATTTTAATTTTACTGAGCCCAACATCAAATGTGTATTCCAGTGTGCCAGAGAACTATTTCTTTTATCGACATTTGAAGACAGTGTTCGGCAGCAACTAAAACAGCATGTTTATTTTTAAAATGAGGAACATGGCTATGAAAAAAGGGTACAAGAACCTTGACTAAAATTATAAATGGACCACAGGGTAAAAATTTAAACAATAAAAAAAATATATGACATGGCCCCTTTAAAGTGAACTAACTTTAAGTAAAAAATGAGCTACCCTTTCTCACAAGCAAGTACTGTTCATCAGCACAATCATATATTTATAGATCACAAGATTGTTAGTCTGCCTCTGCATGCTTAATTGTAGTTAAAGGAACTGATGACCAGCAACATGTGTTGCCCTCATACTTGACCAGCTATGCAGCCAGCTAACAGTCGTGAACTTAGAGACCATTAGACTTCACTCTGAATGTCACTGTAACCTTTGCTCTTGATGCATTTTTGTATGGAAAGTATTCACAATTATATGAAGCTGAATTTCACAAATAAAGTTTTCAATGGTGACATGCTGTAGTGATGTGTTCGCTGATGCATGCATGTGCGTGCATGTGTGTGTGTGTGTGTAGGGTGTGCTGATCTGCTCAGTTTAGACTCTATGTGCACTGAGGAGAGAAAGAGGCAAGGCTACATCCATGAGCTTATTCAAACGGAGGAGTCCTACCTGGAAGACCTGGAACTGGCAGTGGAGGTGAACCAACAGTCATTTCAGTAGTTATGCTCTTTGGTTGGAGTTATATAAATATGTTAATTTCTTTCCTGTGTGTGTGTGGATATTCAGGTGTTCTATAAGCCAATGGTAGAATCAGGGCGGCTGACGGAGGCTGAGATGAGCTTGATCTTTGTGAACTGGCGGGAACTGATCATGTGCAGCACCAAACTCCTAAAGTGAGTCAACAGTGACTGCTAGAATCAGTTTGGGAAATTGCAAGTGTGTGTGGTGGATGCTCAGTGTATGGTTTGTTTTTGTTTAGTCCAATATCAGTTCATTTTCCATTTCTTTATGATGTTTACAGTACATGGTTAGTGGGTCAAAGGCTTTGTAGAAAACCTTACTCTATTTTTTATTTATTTATTAATTTTTTTGACTATTTTTACCTTACTCTTTGGACTATCAAATAGCAACCAATGGATGCAAATGAAAAATAATTAAAATAGAGAAATTATATATTTAATATATAATTATATATTAACAAATATATATATTTGTTCAGGTTAACATAAAATAACTGAATGTTTTAAGTCTTCAATATTTTTATGATTGGTTTATACATTTTATTTTATATCATTTATTTTATTCCTTGTTTTTAGAAATCTAGTCAGTACTATAATTATGTATTCATTTATATAATTTTAAATATTATTTCATTAAAATCTTTTAATAAAAATAAAAAAGAATCACAGTTTATACATTTTAAAACGTTTTAAAACTTTTTATATTAATTTATATTTACAGTTTTATATTAAAAATAACTACAACAACAGAGTAAAAATATACAGTACAAATTATAACAAAAATAACTACGGTAGAGTAAAAATTACATTAAAATAACTACTGTAGAGTACAAATATTACATTAAAAATAACTACAATAAAGTAAAAATATATTAAAAATAACTACAATAGAGTAAATTATTACATAAAAAATAACAACAATAGAGTAAACATTAAAAAACTACAATAGAGTAAACATATTACATTAAAAATAACCGATAAAGTAAAAATATTAAATTAAAAATAACTACAATAGGGTAAAATTATTACATTCAAAATGCAATAAAGTAAAAATACATTAAAAATAACTACAATAGAGTAAGCATATTAAATTAAAAATAACCGATGAAGTAAAATACATTAAAAATAACTACAATAGAGTAAAATTATTACATTAAAACTAACTACAATAAAGTAAAAATACATTAAAAATAACTACAATAGAGTAAAAGATAATTACAACAATACAGTAGAAAGTATATTTAGTGTATCTTTTTTATTTGTTGCTACACCTTTAAACAAGCAGAGTGGTCACTAAAAATGGCTCGCTAAAAGACAATTTTGTATTTCAAGTACATTTTGATTCATTGGCAAACAAAAGAAAATGGATTCAATGTATAACATACAGTATATGTGTATCTGTGTGTGTGTGTGTGTGTGTGTGTCTGTGTGTTTCAGAGCATTGCGTGTCCGTAAGAAGATGGCTGGAGAGAGGATGCCGGTGCAGGTGGTGGGTGATATCCTGTCCTCAGAGCTGTCTCACATGCAGGCTTACATTCGCTTCTGCAGCTGCCAGCTCAATGCTGCAGCCCTGCTGCAACAGAAAACAGACAAATCACCTGACTTCAAACTCTTCCTGAAGGTAAATGGAGTTCAATACTTTCTAACAACAGAAAAACCAGTTGTGTTGTCCATTTTCCACACTAGTCCACAAGATGGCGCTGTAAATACTACTCTCTTGTGGCCTAGTCTGGATGACTTCATTGTAGCAGCAATAAGATGTTAATTAGGCTCTTATCCTTCTTTTCCTTCTGTGTTCTTTAATCTTCTTTGTAGAAAATTGCCAGTAATTACCGCTGTAAAGGAATGCCACTGTCCAGCTTCCTCCTGAAACCCATGCAGAGAATCACACGCTACCCACTGCTGATCAAGAACGTACGTCAATCAACATTAACATGCAGTAATATTAAAGCTGCAGTCTGTAACTTTTTTGGTTAAAAATTATCCAAGATCAATTTTTGAGCAGGTACATAACCAGCCAGTGTTCAAAACTATCTTCTTACCTTAGCCCGATTCACAACGGTAAGTTTGTAATAATGGTTTCTAATAAGAGCGGGAAATTCGAGCATGCCAGCGTTCGTCTTTGCGTCATTACGTCACATCTGTTTACATAAAGAAGGAGTCCCAGCTAGTAGGCTATATGGCATGTGAGGATGCTGCTGGTAGTGGATATTTATAGCCTTTTCTCACAGCAGCTGCAATAATTAAATGTATTATTTTAATGGCGGATTGTAATCCTGAAAGGTCCAAATGACAATCATCAGTGACAACTGGAGATTCAGCCATTGTCAAAAGCAAAAGACTTTGGCTACAGAAATTGAAATCTACAGGTAATGCTAATACATGCTAAATACAAGTAGTCACGCAATGCTGATGTTGTTAACATTAACAATTTGAGAACAAAGTATAACAACAATAATAATTTGCACGGTTTGACATGATCCGAGCTAAGCGATCGTTAGATTTAATCACCATTTGTAGCGCGATTTATTGTAATACTTTTTTTCTCAGTTGGTCAGAACAAAAGTGGCAGATTTGTTACTTACTTGTTCAGATGACATTTTCCGGTGAAAATTCTTATTTTGGTCATATTTCCAAGATGTAAAATCCGTGATTCCGAAGTACAGTATCCACACTGGTGCGGTGACTGACAGCAAACATTAGATTAATCCTCGACGAGGAGTCATGCCGATGCACAACCCACGTAAAGATAATAATTCCGCAAATAACTGCAATTGCAGGTTTCAAACAGAGATGGCGACAAAGAAGCAAAACTTGTGGACTGCAGCTTTAAAATAATATTATTATTAATATGAATAACATAAGAAATTAAAATAAAAAACATTTTAAATGTAGTATTTTACGTTTATTCAATTCTGCAGCATTTTAATGACTTTTAAGCCAGTCATTGTTTGTTGTGTCTGAAATATGGTTGAGTAGATTCTGGAGAACACCCCTCCAGCTCACGCAGATCACGCACAACTGCAGGCGGCTCTTGAGCAGGCCGAGGAGTTGTGCTCACAGGTCAACGAGGGCGTGAGAGAAAAAGAAAACTCTGATCGGCTGGAATGGATCCAGAATCATGTGCTGTGTGATGGAGTCATTGAGGTGAGACCACTGAAGGAGAGCTGCTTTTGACCTTTTTGTGCTACATGATGACCTCAAAGTGTAAAACAGCAGCTTTTATTATGTGTTATGGTATTTATGAAAATGTTTTTTTGTTACATTCTTGTTTTAGCACCTCGTTTTTAACTCTCTGACGAACTGCCTGGGCCCTCGAAAACTGCTGCACAGCGGCAAACTGCATAAGACCAAGAGCAGCAAGGAGCTCTGGGCCTTCCTGTTTAATGACTTCCTGCTCCTCACGTACACCTCCAAACAGTTCTCATCTGGGCCAGAAAAACTCTTCAATCCCAACTCAAGTGCACAGTACAAGATGTATAAAACGGTAAAGCAACATGATTGGTTAGATGTCCCTCAGAGCTTGTACTTGTTTTGTGTTAAACACTAGTGATATTTGTAAAATGTCCTTCTCTAAGATAATCTTTCTTATTCTAGCCAGTGTTTCTGAATGAGGTATTGGTCAAAATGCCTTCTGACCCTTCTAGCGATGATCCGGTTTTTCACATCTCACACGTTGACCGTGTGTACACACTCAAGACTGACACCATTAATGAGAGGTACACATACTAACTGTTGAACATAAATGCTCAGATAAATCCCAGTTCACATCAAGAACGATAACTATAATGATTACTATATCAGCGCCCACACTAACGGATGATAATGTTCTGTTTATTATAAGCGCACTGCAGTTATGTCATCTGCTGCTTTAAATGCTCAAGCTCTTTAAATTCTGATTGGCTGACAATGTTTTTATTGTTCATCAGCTGGGAAAAAATCATTCTGAAAGTTATTCCAATGATATTTTTCCTCTGTGTCATTATTGTTATATTCATAGTTCCTTTTTCTCAAAAAATGATTATTAAAACCTTTATCACCTTAGATGTGAATGGGTCTTAAAACTGCAATCATACACACACTTAAAGTGATCCACTGAACTGAAGTCCATAAAACATTCAGTATTATTCACATCTGTAGTAAAGCAAAAATACTAATTTATTATAGTAAGTGTTGTGTAGTATATCAATACAGATCCTTACGTTATTGATCACTTTTATTTTAAATCAGGACAACATGGGTGCAGAAGATCAAAGCAGCTTCTGACCACTTCATAGAGACTGAAAAGCTCAAAAGAGAGAAGGCATACCAAGGTTGGGATTCAATGATGTATATTAAGAGTCAAAGTCAGTGTGATTGAATGCAGCATTACTGATAAAAGTCTGTGTACGTTGTTTAGCTCGCTCTCAGAAGAACAGTGGAATCGGGAGACTGTTAGTAACGGTCCTGGAGGCGATAGAGCTGAAGCCCTGCAAACCCAATGGTTCGAATGAACACACACACACACACACACACACACACACATACATATATATATATATATATAGAGTATCTCACAGAAGTGAGTACACCCCTCACATTTTTGTAAATATTTTATTATATCTTTTCATGTGACAACACTCAAGATATGACACTTTGCTACAATGTAAAGTAGTGAGTGTACAGCTTGCATAACAGTGTAAATTTGCTGTCCCCTCAAAATAACTCAACACACAGCCATTAATGTCTAAACCGCTGGCCACAAAAGTGAGTACATATACTGTATATATAACAACATATGAATGGATCAACATTAAAATAGTAATATTGCACTAATATTATTATTTATATAAACAATATGTGAGTGGCACAATAGAAAATTGAATTAAAAAGTATTAAAAATACTTTTAAAATGTAAAAATTTAGTTTTTTTTTTTTTAAACGAATGTATCTTCAGTTTGTTCCACTTGAATGAGTGTATATCGAAATGAATATTTTCATTATTTTAAGCAGAACATTTACTATGTCTTTTCTGAAAACAAAATGTAATATCTTACATTTATAAATTTTGGCATATATACATCTCATTCAAAATTTCTTACATTGCATTTAAGGTATATATTTGATAATTTCCTCCATTACTTTGGAATCGAATTTGGGATTATCTTGGCAGGTTGCTTTTTGTACTATGCCTTTGTTTTGCTCCTCTACTAAATTAAAGGCACAATATGTAAGATTTTTGCAGTTAAATATCCAAAAACCACTAGGCCAGTGTTATATATTTTGTTCAGTTGAGAACTTACAATATCCCAAATGTTTCTAACTATTTGTAAATCATGAGAAAATTGCGATTTTAACCAAGGATAAGGAACGTGTCCGGGAGTCGCCTGTCAATGGCATCATATCTGCGTTACCCTCGGTTTCTGGTTTTATTTTGTAGAAACCATGGAAACACCAAAGACGCTTTAATATATTACATATTTTATTAGACAAGGGAACAACTGTTCGGTTACATTTATAGACAGAAAACAAATTATTGTTATATAGCTCAACACGTTTAGTCTTATTGTTTAAATCTGCCATGCTTTCACCATGCCTCAGAGAAAAACATTATTTTGTCAAGCAGCTAATACAACATTTTCTCCATCATACCATACGTTTTAAAATGAATTTATCAGCATAAGCTATCCAGCATTTATTAATATGATATTCTAAAATCGATCTAGCTTACTGCAGTGTGCAACAATTGTCTCACAGCAGCCGCCGAGCAAACGCTCAGAATAACGTTATAACATAATTTTCAACAGTCAAATGTATCTAATATGATAAAACAGCACTATGTTACCTCATACGCTTGACCGGATGAAGCGGAAGTGGCGACTGCGGCATAATAAGAGCTCCACTGCTCGTGAGGCGTCGTGTTCGTCCTGATTCTTTTCCACCGGCTGTGAGGTGAAGACGACATCTCCCAAGATTCCATGCTAAAACTCTGCATCATCAAGCTACGCCTTTGTTTTGAATAGGTGACCTCTAGTGGTGAAAAATCTAAAGAATGTTTAGATATTAAGGGATTAGTTCACTTCAGAATTAAAATTTCCTGATAATTAAGTAACTAAATTCTGAAGTGAACTAATCCTTTAATATTGGAGAAAAATACTGAATAGGAAATGATTTTTGCAGTGTGTGATGTGTATTTATAGGGAAGAGTAACCCATACTGTGAGCTAACAATGGGCGCTCAGTGCTACACGTCCCGCCATCAGCCCGACACGCTCAACCCCAAATGGAACTTCAACTGCCACTTCTTCATTAAAGACCTGTATCAGGACGTCCTCTGCCTCACTATCTTTGAGAGGGACCAGTTTTCTCCTGACGGTGGGATTCTACACAGCAGCACACACACAAACAATATATACATACACAAAAACATGTATTTTTAACTGATTGTGATTTCAAAACAGATTTTCTAGGTCGTACTGAAATTCCTGTAGCAACAATAAAGAAGGATCAAGATGGTAAAGGTCCGTTGGAACGGCGTCTGCTGCTTCATGAAGTTCCAACTGGAGAGGTCAAAGTGCGGCTTGACTTGCAGCTGTATGAGCAAACACCTCACCTGTGAACGCCACATCTGCTTCATTAGCACAACAACATTAAACAGATCATTTAACAAAACAAAAATTCAAAGTTAGTTAATTAGTGTTCATTTTTAAAATTGAACACTCTTGATATGCAAAAGGTGAATCACTTAGATGTTTACATGCTGTAAAATAAAGGTAGTGTCATATTTACTCTCAAACATGCTAGTGATGTTGTATGATGGGCAATATTAGGTAATAATGAGATGATTTGGTTTGGACAGGAACTGGTTTGTATTTTGAAGTTTTTAAATTGCCTTGTTATATGTGCCTTTTTTCCCTTTTATTCTTTAAAAGCCAAAGATTGCTATCTCAGCTAACAAAAATAACTAAAACATTTCAGAACAAAATGTTGTGCTATGCTAGCATGTTTGTGCTAATGTTTTGGGAACACAATTAAAGACCAGATAACTTTCTTTTAACATTACTGGAAGAATGTTTGTTAATTACTTTGAGAACCTTTTCCAGAACGTTAGCCAAAGTTCTGAGAACGTTCCCTGCATGTTAGCTGGGATAAAAGTGAAATACACTGCTCTGCATTACCAGCCACTGGCAGCCTTTAACTGATTTTATTTTATCACCATGTAGTACAGCTTCTAATGTATAAAGAGATTAAAAGGATGTCACTGTTTGTTCAACTGAAATCGCTTGTACTCAGGAAATGCCAATCATTAATTAAGTAATTTGTAGAATCCATTAAGCCAAGCACACATTCTACCCCAGTGCATGTTTAATCATTTCATTATTAAAAACAGTGTATTTAATTATATAAAAATGCTATAATATTATCTGAATGTGTGACGGAACACAAATTATACTTTAAATCCCTAATTGTATAAATTCAGGAGATTTATTTATAAATGCTTTAAGAATGTATAATATGGTTTTCAGTGATTATGCCTAAGCCTAATTGTAAAACAGCATTAGGTTTTATGAACAGACTGGATCTGGATGTTTTACATTTGGGTTGATGCTGGATGTCAGAAGTTTGTGTGTGTGTTTTTTTTTTTTCATTGAATGCATAATTGTATAAACATATAGGAATAGATAGGTTTGGGTACAATTATTCATATATGCCAAAGACAAAAATAAAAACCCAGAATGTTAACAATGCTTATCGTAAAATTACTTTTTTGTTGTTGTTTTATTATTTTCTCTCTAAATTTATTTATTATTTAAAATATTAAATTGGAAAAAGGTTGTTTTCATAGGCAAAAAAGTGGAATGGAGGTTCAATATATATTTTTAATACATGTTCTTCAGTTTCTTCTGTTAAAGGTACACTGTAACTTTTGGCCCTCTAGCGGTTAAAAAAACAAAACTGCATGCATTTTGCGGAAGAACATTGTGTTGGTTGTGCTTCGGCTCTGCATGACTGTGCAAATGAATATTATTATCCCACTGCTTATAAAACATTTATTACTTTTATTAACATTTATGTAACCAGTTTAAATGGAAAGGACTTCAAGCTGACTAGCTGAAGACTTTACTCTAGCTATACTTATTAAAAGGTTAGTTCACCCAAAAATGAAAATTCTGTCATTAATTACAAACCCTTAATGTCGTTTCAAACCCGTAAGGCCTTCGTTCATCTTCGGAACACAAATTAAGATATTTTTGATGAAATCCGAGAGCTGTCTGACTCCTCCATAGACAGCGATTTAATTACTACTTTCAAGGCCCAGAAAGGTAGTAAAGACATTGTTCAACCAGTGTTGTGAAGTCCGTTGTTTTCTTGTGGAATTGGGCCTCCTACGCTGTTTATGTTGTAGAAACAGTGCAGTGCTTCCAGGTTCTAACGTCAGAATTATTGCACACAGATTTCATGACCTTGTATTAATTTGAAGTCTACATGGAATATTTGTTCATTTAAAAATTAATCTGTCTCACCACTGGAATACTTAATTGAACTGCATAAAATGGTGTAAAATATTAACTGATTACTGTACCAAAAACATTTCACTTTACACATTCATTCAAATTTTAACCAGGATGAATATAATTTTATTTATCCTAAAAGAATATAATAAAAGGAATTTCTATAATCCTTTCAAAACAATCATAAAGGGTGGTATCTTATTTGATAAGAATCTTACCGATTCCAAAAGACTAATAATAATAATATTTATTTATTTGTGTATAGATGGACAGACAGACAGACAGACAGACAGATAGATAGATAGATAGATAGATAGATAGATAGATAGATCGATCTGAAACGTCATTATATTAGTTACCACTAGATGGCAGCATTTTCATCAGTTCTTGGCAAGTCTGAATATATACTTAAATTCTATAAAATTTCATTAGTAGAAAGATCAGAGTAACTTGTTTAAACTAAAGTCATTTGACTTTTGATATTGTCTCTACTAATTTACCAGTAGCCAGAAATAAAAAAGTAGTCAAATGAAAAGTTACTTTAATAAGATAAAAAAACAAAAACAAGCCATGCATTTCTTATATATATATTTTAAATATGACTTTTATTAAATTTAGCTTTTTTAAAAACTTTTAAAGGCCTTTTAACTAATTTGTAGGCCTATATTGGCTTTTACATTGAATCTACAGATATCAACAGTCAATATTAATTCCTCATATATACTGGTGGATCCAAAATGGTCAATATTCATATTCATGCATTTTATTCATATTTTATGTTAATTATTTATGGCTTATGATTTATCAATATTACTTTTGATTTCATATATTCATGTACTCCTACTCCATATATTAATCCTCATCATAATTTCAAGTATTTACTCTTTATTGTACTCCTTTATGGTTATTCTTCTTGATGTCCATGGTGTATGCTTGCTATATTCTACGCTATATAATTGTTCTTCAAAGTGTTCCAATGTGACAGATCACGTTGACACGTTTGTAGTTAGATATTGGACGTCTGCCAAGTACTGCAGAAGCGATGTTTTCGGAATTAGTTGCTCATTTGAACTCAATGTACCTTTCTATAAAAATATGTCCATTTCTATTTCTGCTGACATGTGATAATGTAAGATCTGCAAAATTCCCTTAAGGGTGTCAAAACAACCCCTATATCTATTTTCATCTATTTTCGACATCTGACCAGTCTATGACATAATGGATAAATCCATTTGACCTTTTCTTATTAGACCAAAACATAAGTTTGAGTGGGATGTAAGTTTCCCTATGCTTATGGTATAAAATGGACTGAGTCGTTGATAGTTTAGCTTTTTCCTTTGCTTTTCTTTGCTCTTTTTGCTTCTCGCATCTCTTCTGCGTCTTCTGCTTCTTCTCTTCTACCTCTCAGGTCTTAATTATTGCTGGACTGCCTGG
Organism: Ctenopharyngodon idella; assembly: GCF_019924925.1. Lineage (NCBI taxonomy): Eukaryota > Metazoa > Chordata > Actinopteri > Cypriniformes > Xenocyprididae > Ctenopharyngodon > Ctenopharyngodon idella. The sequence continues at coordinate 17,258,550 of NC_067239.1, read as the reverse complement.
ATCTCATTTTCTTAAGTTTTTGCATCATATACAAAAACTTAATTTGTCACAAGTATGCTGGTATAGCAGTTAAATCATTTAAAGTATTATAGTCATCAACACTAAACACCACCATTTTTTATTCTTTATAATAGTTGTTATTCTCCTAATTTTGTTGTGATTGTTATGTTTGTTGTTGTAATTGTTTTTGCTATTATTATTATTATCATTGCTGTTGTTGCCATTTTGTTATTATTTTGGTTTTATTATTTTTATTATTTTTTGTTAATACTTTTGTTTGTAGTTTTGCAGTTGTTCTTTTTGTTATTATCATTATTGCTATTATTGTTTTTGTTGTTATTACCTTTTAATTTTTGTTGTTATTTTTGCAGCTATTATTGTTGTTATTTTTATTACACTTTGACAACAGACCCCCCCCCCCCCCCCCCCCCCCCCCCCAACAACAAACTTTATTCATTCATTCACTCCTGCCTGCCACCTCCCCCCACCCCCACACACAGCACAAAACTTTATTCATTCACTCCTGCCTCACATTTGGCTCTGCAGTAAGCATCACCTGGGCCCGCGTCCAACTCACCACAACCAGGGAGGGGCTTGGCCTGCCCTTTCCCGGACTCACGAGAAGCTGAAGTGGACACCCTCCTAGCGAAGCTGATCTTCACTGCTGTGAGAGATATAAAGCAGGATTTCACTGTAAGAGTAAGAGCGCTTCACCTGGTCAAAGGTGCTGTGGGAGTGAAGGTGCCACACCACCTGAGGCCGTGGGTCATTCCCATAGATATGGTGTGGAGGGACAGCTCTCACCACCACCCAGCACCGTCCAAAACAGCTATCCCGTGAGAAAGTAGAACACAGAGACCCTCAGTCACCATATGAGCAAACTCATCCTGGTCTTCTGGTGGTCTTCTATTTGTCTTCACTTCTGTGGTGATATAAAGCAGCCTGTCGCTTCAGAATGGGTGCTTCATCGGGCACTGTGGTGAGCGAAGCGGAGGTATCTTCAAGACAGTGGTTTTCAATCCTGCTCCCCGTCCATTAAGAAATGCTCCATTATCTGAGTGTGTCAGATAAGAGGCATAGAAAATGAGCGGTGGGTCCCCAGGAGGACCAGGATTAAAGTAAAAAGTATAACACCGTCTAAAAGCGGACGAAACTCACTCTGAGCACGAGACGAGGGACCTTCAGACTTTTATACAGAATTTCTGCTTGTGACGTCATGGCGTGGAATTTAGAACGCTGGTGACTCAAAGCTGATCTATCTCGCGATGTGATTTGTTGTTGTCCGCTTGTTAAGTCGTGACGTAAGGAACGCCGTTTCTGGGTCCAAGCCTCGACTCGTTTCACTTGAGAATGGCATCTCCACGGACGTTTATGAGCACTATTTATTCATATAGTATTCAACATTTATTCGCTGCAGCGTGACGTCAGACTTAACAACCGAGTTGCTGGCGCAGCAATTTGCGTTAATGATAACCAGTAACGTTAACTTTTATTAAATTTTACGGAGGGAAAACACACACACACACACACCGTGTACGCACTGTGCGCACTATGAGAGGGCGCTAATTAATGCCGTTTTTATTTTATTTTTTTTACATCATTTTTTTTAATTGGTTATTAAAATTTTAGCTGCGTACACTCATGGCATATTTAGAAAGCAAGAGAAAATGAGAATAATAAAGGTGTGCATTTATGTGTTGTAAAGTCAAATGTGTGTATGTGCGTGCAAGGGTGGGCGTAGGGGATATGGGTGAAAAGAAATCTAATTGGCTAGTTTAGTTTTGTCGCTTTTTCCACACATGAAAAATGACATTACAGATAGTTATGAGTAAACGCTCTCTAAAACAGCTAAATTCAATTGAAACATTTGCAAAAAGGCCTAAAACTGTTGAGTAGGGATCAAGAAATGAAGCCTCTTAAATCTGTAAAGCTTTCTCTAAATGTTACCGGGAAAAGTTTCAATGCATCAAGAGTATCGAAAACAGTGCCATCTTGTGGCAGGTAAAATTTACAGCAGCCATAAACCTGAGTGCGCAGCTCTGCTGTTTCATTCACAAATAAAAGCCTGCCAATGCTAAATGTGTTTAGTTTTCTGATAATATAATTCACATATTAAAGTGTGGCAATAAATTAAATGTAACAACAAAAACAATAATTATAATAATACTAATAATACCTACCGAGTTGTTTGCGGCAAGTAAATTATGCTGTTATTTTGTTTTTATACTGTTTATATGACAGAACATAACACACACACACACACACACACACACACACACACACACACACACACACACACACACACACACACACACACCACTCGGTTTTTCTGTCGAACCAGAACCTTTATTCTGCATATATCCATTTATGGAAGACAAGTCATATCAACATGATGTGACTAGTATGAGGGCACACATATTACAAGCAGCAGAGATCTAGGTTTGTTCAAATTCTCCAGGGAAGTTTTACGAGTTGTAATTACTGTGTCATCTGCATACCTGTTGGTGTACCCTAAAATGTTAGGGTGATACAAAATGGCAGTTCATCTGTTCAATAAAATACTCAGCTGTTGAGTAATTAAACATTTGGATGAAAGATTGATGTAGTGACTTTACATTTTGAACAAAAAAAGTTACATGTGCCTTTTAATATGGCTCAAACTACATTTGATTGAGAAAATCTGCTCACCTTACTGTTTATTGCAGAACATAATAAGCACTACACACATTACATACTGTCAACTCATTATGTATTGCACTTAAATGGTATAACGAGCGCCACCATCCACAGTAAGGGAAGACGTGTGTCCATACAACCTGATGTCAAAAAGGCCCTATTGAATGTTGTCATCAACCACTGGAGGACCAGCACTTAGTGTGGCAGCAGCATCCCTCTGCCACAGCTGTATTTATAGAGCCTTTACTCCTGAACAGCAACAAATGACCTCAGTATTACTGGAACAGAAGTGCTAGAAACACGATGACTGACACAAAAGTAGCTTAACAGTGAGCCTGGAGCTAATACCTTGATCTAAACAGACTGTAGTCCTCCCAAAGTCTCTGTGAGGTAGTATCTCTGGAGAGTTTAGCCTGTGACTGTTTAAGGCTCTGTTGGGAAGCAGGTGGACTCCGGAGAATTTCCTCCACCTGCTGACGGCGATAGACATGACCTAGCATGCAGGGTTTAAAAGTCATACAGAAGCCATTTTGTTTACCTCTTTGTTTTAATGCTCTGTAGTTCCCTTAAATGAATTAGTGCAATAATCTAGTCATGATTAACAGCGTATACATTTGTAAAACCAATTATTTATTAACAGCACCTGTTTGGCAGCGAAGTATTGCCGTCTTTTCCTTAATCCTGGCTCGTGACTGAAGAGACAGAGGATCTTCCAATTTTGGGGTGGAAATCTACAAAAAAAAAAAAACATGCCAAGTTGACAAAAACTTCACTGAATCCTTCATCAAATCAATTACATATCATCATTAATGCTTTTTGTTTTGTAACTTGTGTAACTATTAACATAAAAAAGAAGATGATATGACTCACTTTGCGATAATGTGTGTTGAAATGGTGCAGGAAAGGGTTGTACTCTAGCGGATCGTAACTCTCTAGAAACACAAAACCCTAAAACAGTACACATTTTATTTTTCGGGAGATTTTGGAAATCATTATTATCATATATTTTTTCCCCATGATTTTCATGTTTTTTTTGTTTGTTGTAATTTTAAAAACTGTAATTTTAAATGACATAACAAAGAGAAAGTGTCATCATTTAGGTTTTAAATATTGTTTTTATTTTTTTAAGTAAATTACTTTTTTTTTTTTTTTTTAAGTTTTTTTATTAGCATAACATATCTGGCCTGTAACAATAAAATAGACACTAAAACAGTAGCATCATTGACATCATTGATTCATTTTGTTAACTGCATTTCTGTTTACCTTTAAAAGGTACAATTTTATATTCTCCTGATTTAGGGTTACTATGAAAGGGTACTGTAATGTGACTGCTGAAATGGCTATTATAACTTACAGAGTGCATCTTAAGGTTACAGTGCATTGTTATGCTAATTTATGTAAGAGCATATACTGTTATTCTGTAATTGTTTAATGGCTCGTTTCCACTGAGCGGTACGGTTCAGTTCAGTACAGTACAGTATGATTCGGGATGGTAAACCCTGATCCGGCTTGTGTTTCCACCCCCAACAGTACCCTTACTTGATAGGCGTGGTGTATGCCAGATAGTAGTGATCGACGTCATTCTCGCATAAAAGAAGAAAGTGACAGTAAACAACAATGGAAGATATACAGCAGCTTTGTTTGAGCAAAGGCTGAAAGCTGCATGTAAAACAGCCGAAAAATACACATTGTGTTGCAACAGTAAAAATTCTGGGGGTAAAATCTGCGTTTTTGGCGGGGTTCCCCTGGTAAAATTCGCATTCCAGGGGCTAAATATCATGTTATTTGGGGTCGCAAACATGAAAAACAACACACGGCAACAGTGTAAAAGTAGCCCAATTCCGTGAGAAAACCGCAGACTTGGCAACACCGTTCCCCTTGTAGCAAGTGCAAGTGACGATTCTCTGTCAACCAATCAACAGCAGCGAGTGTAGCTCCACCCTTTTGGTACCGGTACTATTAGTACTATTGTGCTAAGTATCCCAACGTAAGGGTCCCAAAAAAATGGTACGGTACGGTAGTTTGGTACCATTCACAACTTCTGACAATGAAAACGGAAATAATTGCATACTGAACTGTACTGTACCGTGGAAACGAGCCATAAGTGTATACCTTAGCATTACAGTAGTTGATGTAGTGTGCATGCATGCTCCTCATCTTCTGTGTCTCACTGTAGCCATGGTGTGTAAAGTGTTGCTCAATACTCCGCTGTATTGGCAGCCACACACTCTGTGTCCAGCGCTTATAGAGCAGTTTACTTTTCCTCAATTCCAGTGTGTCTCTGTGAGAGAGGTAGTGATCCAGATTCTGTACTGACACACATAAACACAAATGATTCAGAAGTAAAGGAAAGAATCAAGTTTGAAAAGCCACTTAAAATATTACCTTTATGAATACAGCCTCAGTCTCCAGCAGTGGCTGCGCAATGGCATTAACTTCTTGCTGTTCAGTGATTAATTGTTCCTGCAGGTGAACAGACAGTGTAAGTGGATGACTGTGCACCATTTTATAAAACAGTATGTAGCGTGTGTGTATGCAAGTGTGGGTGTACCAGTAGTTGTTTTCTGGAGCTGAGAGAGAGGGTGTGTTGCTTGTCATCTGCGGTCTTTGTATGTGTCATTGTGCTGGTTGGTCGGAGCTTCATTTGCTTTGTAAATTAATTTCCTGTCTGACAAGATCACTGATGAAAGATGTGTGAAGACACTATGGGCACAAGAACAATATCACAGACATATGCACAGGTCTATGGCATTTTTCACTGTATCATATGAGCCATAAAAGCCTGATCTATAAAAAACTTTTTTTAATTTTAAATACATTGTCTAAAGGTTCGATAAACTGTACTATCAGCATTGTCTTTTTATACTATGAAATATAATATGGCTGTGATATCACAGGACGAGTCTTACTGCAGTCGAGTTCAGTGAGTTTGTAACCTGAAGTGCAGCATCTAATTCCCCAGGGTTTTCAACACAGAACACCCTGACACCACTCTGTACATGCAGGGAAGAACGAAAAGGTATCCATGCATGAAGTCCTGGACTGTACAGTGCTGAAAGACTCCACCTGGCAGCTAGATGGCAAACAACATTCCAGTGTAATTTCATGCAAAATGCCTGTACATATCCCTAGGACGGTCGCAGAGTAAGGAATTTTCAACACCATAAAAAGAAACTTTTAATACCTTTGGCAGTAGTAGAGCTGAAGAATGATAAATAATTAGTAAGCAGCAGTTTCAGTCTGCATGACTTCAAAGCTCTGGAGCGCATTCAGTAAGAATTAAATACACCAATGCTGGGAGATACATTATGTGAATGTATTAACGTTGACCTAAACTAGATCAATCAGTTGAGATAAAAATGATTCAAAAAGAGTTAAAAATTGAGATTACTGTAAAAACAATAAAACAGTTAGCTTCAAGAAGGTTTAATATGGCTTCCAAGTTCCAACTGTATTGAAACGTTTTTATATACTTATCTGTTTTCTCTCAAAATATACTGTGATGCAGTAAATATAAGAAAATTTACATAAATATGAAAACTATGCAAGCAAACTAATTTGTGAACCTCACCCTACTAGTCCATAAAGTAATTGAACTGAAACATGAATCGGAACATATTTTAAGTTGATACTCACGGCGTTGTCAAAATCATGCGGGAAACAAACAGCGACTCTTTTTGCTATTCTGCGCGGCGTGCGCGCCCCCTTGTGTTGCTATGGTGACGTCTCTCAGACCCAAAAGAATCGTGAGCGCGCTCCTTCAGACATGTGCAGACATGTTCACAGCGTCTTTCAATATCCTGTCAGTTTTCGAGTTAAAATTGTGCCCCGAGCCTTTGTAATTTATTTCATTACAATAAAATCATACTGAAAAAAATCCAAATAATGAGAATTCATATGATAGCCCACATTTGAGTTTAATTTGTTGATGGATTAGCCTACAATAACGGCCTTTTTTTGAATACTTTATTTGTGCATTTGTCTCATCCAGAGTTTTCGTGTTAATTTGGATAATTTATTTGATAACAGTTCTTCTGGCAGTTTGTAAGAATATGAATAAATTTGCTTAACATTGTTGTACTGATAACTGCAGAACTCTACTACTTCATTCAGGCAAAAATTACTTAGAGGGGTGATCCATCATGGCACAGAAAGCTGAGGCACAGTGAAATGATATGTATAGAAGTGATATTTATACATATAGGCCTATAAGTATGTATTTACTAGTAGAGTAAATAAGCTAGTGGAGTCTGGATAGTGGGTGAGGCACGCCAGATCTAAAAATGTCATTCTCATTGTTTGTATTCCAGCACCTTAGACATCTGAAGGTTTTAGGCACTGATCGCATAATGCTTGCTACCCTCATTTTGCTGGATGTTAAAGAACAGAGGTTCCTCAACTCAAGATGTAAAAAGTATTATATCATTTCATACTTTCCTGTATGAAAGGTGCTTATACTATATATTAAAATGCAAAATGTAATGAAAAACGAATTAGCAAATTCTGTCACTTTATTGGTGAATTATGTCAAGCCCTCTAGGTGTAAGAGTGGTTTGCTGAGGCCCCCTTGTGGGCCCCTGGTCATTGTTGAGAACTGTTGGTTTAGCTCACCTACACTGTATATGAAAAAACACCTTTTTTTGTGTGTGGTTCCAAGCATAGAGGACTTTTTTTTCTGCGATAGCCCTGCAGGCCATGATCATGTAAAACACAAAGAAAATCTGACGCTTCCTGCAATCACCATAGCATCAATACTGGAACACAAACCTAACAATCTAGCAACCTAACAGGCTCCTGACAATGAACAACTGAGTGCACATATGAAAATATACAGAATAGATTATGAAAATGAAGCTTGTGTTGGCTATTGTCGTCTTCGTGATATTAGTGACACGCGTAATAACAGACGTCATACCTGCCACGTGATTAAAGGAGGTTCCAGAAAAACTCACCTGTGACTGAGAGACGCCATTTTACAAACCCAGAGCGAGAAATTATTAAGGATGGGAACCCAGCTATTGAGGTAAATATGAACATTACCTTTCTGAAAAGTCAAAGATCCTTATAATATATCCTATATCACTGTGCTAGAGCTGTATTGTTAGAAAGATTACACATATTTGCTTAGAGCCTACTAAACAATGTGTGTTCAGCATGCTTAGCGTTTCGAGAGCATAGATTCCTGATGTCAAAACAAATCAAAAGAATTCACTAAAAAAAATCAATATAAAATCAAACAATCTTTTTTTTCTGAAGCAGATAAAGATAGGAGAAAGTTTTCACTGACATTTTTCATTCCTCTAAAATTCATTTTGAAGAATTTTATAGTTTGATTCTTTCAAAAGGTACCTCTAAACACTGTCCCTCCTTTTTCTAATAGCTTTGATTTGTATTTGCGACTCGAGAAGAGGTATGAAATGACACCAGTCACATCAAATAAGTATTAGAACTAGTCAATAAACATTATATTAAATATTAACTCGTGCTTTATTTCTAATACAGCTGAAGAATTGACAAAGGACATCCTGTCAAGGTTAGAGTTGTAAATAAAATATAAAGAGTTATCCTTCTGTTAGTAGTAATTCTTACCTCATTACCTGTGCTGAAATACCCTTTTCTTCTTCTAGGCCTAACGATCGGCCCATGGGCTCTATCTACACCATCTATTTAAAAGCTGGTGGTCAATTTGGCCCAGTCAAGTTCATTAACATGTGTGTCCCTGACTCATTTTTGGTTGCATTATATTATTGCTATATTCAACATGACCATATTGAATCTCTTTTCAACTCTTTTGAAAAGCTGAGGGCACCTATGGTCTTTTTAAGAGCTAGAATGTATAATGAAGCCAAAGCATCTTGGTTATATTGGTCTCAATTCAATGTCACCAAAGATACATCTGAAAAAGACAAGTATGTAACAGATGCTTGGAGTGAGCCAGAAGACCATTTACACATGTTTAAATGACCTTCTAGTGAGCAACGACAAACTGAGGTAATTGCATTTCCCATTTTATCCTTTCTAAACTAGCATCTCTGAAATAAAATCAACATGTCTGGATGTGAAAATACATATGAACACATTCTGTAGAATTAGCTGAGGAATATTTATAGATTAAGTACTCTATGATACACAGTAGTCTCAACTTTTCTTAACCTTACTGAACCTTAATAGTGACCCAAACATGTCCTGAGGAACATCATTTAACATTATTATTTTCTTTACCCCAGCGAATTTAAATATCTTGGCAATGTGTATGCCCTGGGATTCAGTGATCTGAATCCTTTGTTCATCCTAGTGGATATATATCAGGGAATGGATACAGCGCCACTCCTATATAACGAAGATGATTATTACAGGTAAAAACTTTTTTTGGACATATTACCACCTCAAGTACTACAATAGCCCTATTCTGACGCTAATTGTTTCTCATAGGGATGTAAGGTATTTTCAACATTTACAGGGTCAAGTCGGTGATTTTATTGCTGTCAAAATCCAGAATGTCAGTATTTTTCTCCTACTACCCACATAAAAATCCCCAGCTGAATTACCTTCTGTTTTTTTGACAGACGCCAAGGTTGTGTGGTAATTTAATTACTGTCCGAATCCACATCTCTTTCAAGAGGAGTTTACAAGAGGAGATCAATTCAAAATTCACAGTTTAAATCCTTTTTGACCACTGCAGAACACTGTACTATAACTGTTGCCTTTTACTGTAATTTGCATGCATTTCAAATATGTACAATTTTACTGAAATGCTGGGAAGTATTTACAAGAACGATATTTCATCACTGCTCCACCTCACCGAAAGGAGAAAGAGGGGAAAAGCATGCAAACATTTGTTGGGCCGTTACAGCAATACAATTTTAAAATATATTATATAGCCTACTATTATAGGCTATAGATTAAAAATATAAACCAAGCAGCTTTATGATTACCTCATGTAAATAAAAGGCTGCATTAACTTATTTCCGCTAATTTCCATATTTTTACATCATTTTGAGATAAGTCAGAAAACCATTTCAACTATAATGTGTCTATCTTCCTATTTTTAAACAGATTTAAATAAACACATAATAAATAGGATATTATTTTCCTATAATGAAATTAAATATGAATTTATTCGTAATATTCTAAGCACGACATTTTATTTACAGCAGACAATCATGCGAACATGTAAGCTGTGCGTTCGTGGGTTCATAGGATCACTAAACTCGCTCCTCCACTGTGAATAAATCGCCATCTGAATGCATGAGTTTTATCACTGAGGTGCCATGCAAATTTATTTTTACAGACGTCTACCTGAGAAACAATTACAGTCCATATCAGTGATTTCCAGTAGTGGTTTTAACATTAAGTGACATGGTATCTGATACACAGAAGCCAATTACACATGCTACAGTTGAGCTCGAAAGTTTATATATCACTTGCAGAATCTGCAAAAATGTTAATCGTTTGAACAAAATAAGAAGGATCATAAAAATTGCATGTTATTTTTTATTTAGTACTGTCCTGAATAAGCTATTTCACTTAACAGATGTTTACATAAAGTCCACAAGACAATAAAATTGCTGAATTTATAAAAATGACCCAGTTCAAAAGTTTACATACCCTTGATTCTTAATACTGTGTGTGGTTACCTGGATGATCCACGACTGTTTGTTTGTTTGTTTTTGTGATGGTTGTCCTGAGCAGTTAAACTGACCATGTTCTTCAGAAAAATCCTCCAGGTCCTGCAAATTCTTTGGTTTATCAGCATCTTCTGCAATCTTCACACTGAGGGACTCAAACACAACTATTAAAAAAAGATGCAAACATTCACTGATGCTCCAGAAGGAAACACGATGCATTAAGAGTCGGGGGGTGAAAACTTTTGAACAAGAAGATGATGTGCAAGTTTTTCGTATTTTGTTTAAAGATCTTTTTTTTCATTTAGTACTGCCCTTTGAAAGCTACATAAGATGCTTACATGTTTCCCAGAAGACAAAAAAAGTACTATTTATCCTGTTCATCCAATTCAAAAAGTTTACATCCCCAGCTCTTAAAGGATTAGTTCACTTTAAAATGAAAATTTAATCAAGCTTTACTCACCCTCAAGCCATGTATATGGTGTATATGACTTTCTTCTTTCTGATGAGTACAGTCGGAGATATATTAATAAATATCCTGACGCATCCAAGCTTTATAATGGCAGTAAGCGTTACCAAACGAGTTTGAGCTGAAGAAAGTGTCTCCATCCATTATAAACGTACTCCACAAGCCGTGTGGAATATGTTTATGATGGTCCCTCAGCTGTCCTTTTTTTTTGTCTTGTGTACATGTAAACATATATGTATACATATGTGAACATCTGTTATATTAAATAGCTGATTCAGGACAGTACTAAATAAAAAGTAACATGCAATCCTTCTTATTTTGTTAAAACGATTAACATTTTTGCAGATTCTGCAAGGGGTATGCAAACTTTCGAGCTCAACTGTATGTTTAGTGACACATCCGGAGTCCCCTGCCAGAAATAGGGTCTCCTTTAGGACCCAGAAGGTAATGCCTGATCAAAAGTTGTTATTGCAATATCTTGTTATATAATAATAAAGATAAACATAATTGAAGATAGGGTTGTGCTGATAGACGATAGTATTGTGTATATAGCCAGCAGCCATATCACCCTGTAGCCAAAGATTGGTTGCCCACAGAAGCTAAGCAGCGCTGAGACTCGATAGTACCTAGATGGGAGACCTCCAGGGAAAACTAGGTTGCTGCTGACATGTCTCTTTATGTTGTGGCACTTCCAGTAGTGATACCTGCAGCTGTCTGCCGGAGTATGTAGATAAGGTAACATATTCACTTAACTGCAGAATGATATTTAATTAATATGTTGCTGTCAAACATATGATTAATGACATTGCGGAGTTAATTTGTACAACAAAAATGGATTTTATTTATTACATAATTCCATAAAATTATTTTTGAAATATTAAAGTCACACTGAGGAACGTCCTGCATGAACAAAACATTTGTTGAGTTTTTAAAACGCACTGAGCACTTTTCTGCACTTCTATAAATAAAGAGTATTCATAGTATCTTGTAATGTATTCCTTTTTGGATATGTAACAAATGATTTTCAAGAAACTGAGTTTTTGCAAGTGGTACTCACTGCAGAGTCTATGACAAGTCAATTATGTGGTAATACACTATGAAATTATTGCGGGGCAAATTTATTATAATATTAATTTAATAATAAAAGTAACCTAAGAGTAATAATAATAATAGACTAGAAGAATGTAACAGGCATACATTAATTGGAAATGCCAAATCCTCTTAATATTGCCAATATTTGATGTTTTTGACAATATCTCGATACATGATCATCGTCTATTGACGCAACCCAGCACAGGGGGGTTATTGCAGGGCCCCCCCCCGCAAGGTTGCATCACAAATGTCCTGGCTTCACACTCTCAATGCTATATATTTTTTATTGTACATTTCCAGAGTTGTGTTGTGTAACATCTCCACTGAAACTTTTTAATGGCTTTTTTTAAAGGACCTTTGAACTCCAGTTTTTACTGATGTCAAGGACATCCTTCCCTACTCACATGATTGTGGCTTTAAACCTCTTTGATCGATGGGTTTTGTATGATGATGATGAGCCATCCTATGAGGATTTTAACCCCATGCAGGCTGATTTTAAAAGAGATTTTAATATCCATTTTGCTGGCTATGTTAAAACACAGAATGGTATGTTTATTTATCATTTCACTCTATGTGTGAAATGATAAATATTTTCCCTATTTTCACAATTTATTATTACCATTTTCATTAAATAGTTTTCAAATATTTCTTAAAATTATGGAATAAACAGTATGACTGTCTAATATTTGACTTTATCTTCTTTTTAATCAGTGCAAATCGGAGTAGCCGAAGAGGGATACTGTGGCACTGTTCCTTTTAATCCTTACCGTGGTTTTCAAAAGGAACACAATGATTGAGTGTTAAATTGCATCTGTTTGGAAAAAATACAAATAAAATTAATGTGTTTGTTTTCCATGCTCACTTCCTTTGTTCGGTTTCTGTTTCAGTTGCCCTTGTTTGTTAACATTTTGACACTCAGAAAATTATCGTAGGCTATCTTTGGTCACAAGACTAGACAAATTTCTGGAACTTTTATAAGAAAACAGCCAAGCAACAAAAACAACATAAAAGTTATAACAGATAAATGAAATGTGCACTATTATTTTTTTAACATGATTCCCAATTATTTAGGCTATATTTTACGATTTCCTATTTGTACAGGCTTTACATAATAATTAATAAATTATTGCACGCAAGGCATAGATAGACTAACTGTAGCCTACATCATGTGTGTAAGACTCCAATAAAATTATTAGGTACTTATTTACTCATGAATAAATCACTCAACGAGTAAAACTGGCTGTGTCTATATTATGATAGACTACACAACATTATAATATTATTTGCAAATTTATTTTTAAATCATTATTATTGTCCCTGGTTCACATTAGGGTACTCTTGTAAGAAAGTTTTTATTATGTATTTATTTTTTTTATTATTATTGCAGAATTTGAACATACATACATACAGGATCAGGGAAATAAAGTGTGGTTGTATCTGTTACAATGAATAATCATACATTAAAAGAACAGAAAACAAATATCCTGAGTTTGCATACATCAATATAAAATAATAAAGAAAAGAAAAGAAAAGAAAAGCACAATATTTAGGTTAAATCACATCTTTAAATAAACCATCATAATGCATCAAAAATTTTGCACTTTTTTTTGTTATTTATAAGTCTAAGGGATAAAATAAAGGAGTTAAATTCAGCAAGAAAAAGAGGAAAGCTTAGGGGAGATTTAAGCCAATTTTGTTTGTGAATGAAGAATTTTGCATACAAGATAAAAAAATTAACAACATATTCAAGGGACAGCAGCTTTGGGTTTTCATAGTAAAAGATAACTTTTTTTAAGGATGAAGGTATGGGTTACATTTGTAGGGGTAAAAATATAGGAACTTAAATCAGCCCAAAATTTACTGGTTAAATTACAATCACAAAATAAATGGGCAGCTGTTTCTTCAACAAAACCACAGGAGGAGCAAGTTTCATCAATATCAGAATATTTAGAAATGGATGAGTTAACAGGATAGATTTTATGAAGGGTTTTATAATGAATTTCTTTAACTTTGTTTGATACACAAAATTTACTTGGCAAAAGCCAGGCCTTTCTCCAGTTTACATTTGTTACAAGAGAACCCCAATAGAATTAACCCTTGGAGTAATCTATCTCTTCATCTGAAAGATTGTACGAATATGTCTGTTGTTGCATTTACGATCTAAAAGGTCAATACCATCCAAGCATAAAGCTGGATAAACACTGTTACCTTTACTGAATTTAAGGTGATTTTTAATTAATTAGGTTAAGCCTGCTGGGATAGCTTTTATCAAGGTGTTATATTCTTTTGATGGGACTGGAAAGTTATGGAGATTCATAAATTGCACATAAGTTAGAATATTACCAAAATCATCAAAGACAGATAGAATGCAATTAAAGTTATTGTTAAACCATCTAGGAAAGAAGAGAGACTTATTTCTAACAGTTATATCAGCATTATTCCAACTTTGTGTGGGGAAAAGCTATGGACAAAACACAATTTCCATGAAAGTAGGCATTGTTGATGAAAGTTAGATAAGGAAATGGGTAACTTGCCAGGCAAAAAGTTACACTTCAATAGGAAAGACAGACCACCGAGTTTGTTGAAGATTTTATTTGGAATGAAAAACCATAATGACACTGGGCATCTTTTCAGCCAGTTTACTTTAAAGGTGTTTACAGTATCTGCAAAGTCCAGAAAGTCAAGGCCACCTTCACTTCTCGAATTAGAAAGTACTTCTTTTTTTTTTTTAATTTGTGGGGTCTATTTTTCCTAATGAAATCCAGAAATATTTTGTTAATTTCCCTTATAGTTTTATCATTAATAAACAAAGAGAGAGCAGGGTATATGAAGCGAGAGAGCCCTTCCACCTTAGATAAAAGAACTCTACCATATAATGAAAGATCTCTCTGAAGCCAGATGTTAAAGATGTTTTTAGTTTTTATCATTTTATCAGAAAAATTTAAATGATGTCTGGTAACTGGGCTTTTAGTGATATGAATGCCTAAATATTTTACACTATTTTTAACTGGGATACCTTCTAAAAATGTATCATATATATCACTCTTGTAAGAAAGTAGCAGTGGCTGGTACAGACTTTAAGCATCGCCTCCGCTTAAACAAATGCAATCGAATCCTGTTTACATGAAATAAGCCTGCTCCCGAGCAGGTTTGAGCTTACGGACCTGTTGCTATGACAGCAAGTTCCGGATGAGCGATGAAGAATGAAACAATCCAAGATCATGCCAAATTGTCATCAATCAAATCCAGCTAACTGAGATAGCGACGTACGAAGAACGAACCCCTCGAAGCGCTGGACGTAAACAATGTATGAGAATGACACAGAAGACAAGAGATTGTTGAATAAAGTCATTATTTTTGTTTTGTTTTTGCGCAAAAAATTTTTTCTCGTTGCTTCATAAAAAATCTCGTGCTTTGTTGAACCACTGTAGTCACATGGACTATTTTAACAATGTCTTTAGTACTACCTTTCTGGACCTTGAAAGTGTTGATTATATTGCTGTCCATGAACGAGTATATACCTCTCGGATTTCATCAAAAATATCTTAATTTGTGTTCTGAAGATGAACGAAGGTCTTACGGGTGTGGAACGACATGAGGGTGAGTAATTAATGACAGAATTTTCATTTTTGGGTGAACTAACTCTTTAAGCCACCAAAGTAGACAGGGCTAACATTACAAGAGGACAACAATACGTCTGTTGTTATCATTTGAGCTAGGCTATGAGATGTGCCTTAAGTTCAAGGTCTTTTACTTCAAAATTAATAGCGCTCCATTATGATCACTGTTGATGATGATGAGGAGCTTATGTTCACTGTTCGCTAATGCGCGCAGTCATAGCTATAAAATACATAGACGCCGCATTGGCCGCTGGATCGCACGTCAATGGCACCACCATATTGGTCTGGGCAACTTGCCTAAACTCTGATAAGTGGACTGAAGAAAAGATGACTATTTTTAAGTTTTACAAACTGTCGCACAGTCCAAACCACATATTGGGGAATTACCTTTCACATGTAAGTCAGAACAGTTGTTTCTGGTTGTATTTGGTCATTATAACATTTTTTGACAGCTAGTCGGCCACCAAAGTTAGACTATTAAAAGCTATCGACAACGCAAGTTAACTATGAAAACTGAGACTTTATAAGAAATTATATAAAGTTTACATGATTCTTATAAAGTATGAGATTATATTATTAAAATCGATGTGCACATTTCATGTACATTAAATTATATTACATCAGGGACATCTCCACAATTATTAACCAATAAAAATAAACCAAATCTATGCTTGAGAAGCGTGATTTTTCACAATTCCTTTAGACAAATAATTTTCAAGTTCTAACTAGCGAGATTCTGAGTAATTGGAGACAGCATCTTTTTCGTACTCCACGCAGATTGAAATCGGTTAAGAAATCCAGAAAAGCCGCAGCTCCCTGTTTACTTACATTTTTTTTACATTTGTTTATTGAGGAGTCTTGGCCCGCGCAATATGGCGGACTCGTTGACGTATCTCAGTGGGGCCAATGGGGCGTCTATTATCATGTCTATGTGTGCAGTACCATGAGCTAAGCTTGGCCTATTTGACTCCTCCCCCATAAAGACATTATAGCCACATTAAACTTTGTTTTTATTTAATTATTTATTTTAAAAAGATTTTTAATGACTTTTTTCTTTTTAAAAAAGCACGCCCTGGTCTAGCGCCACCACTGAGATTATCTATAGGTAGCCGGGACATTTTTTGCAATTTTGACTTCTGCGATTTATTTCGATATCTAACACATTAGATCAACACATTAGACTTTTCTGAAATCTCTAAGATGTTTTCTAACCACACCAGAAGAAAGAATGTAGCTGTTATACCCAGAGGAGACATGCCACACCTATTAGTGTTTTTGTGCCCAAAAAAATAAAAAAAAATAAAATAAAACTCTGCCTGAATTTGATTATCTGGGACAGGTCACTTTGTAATCTGCATTAGGCTTACATTTTTTTTTTTTTTTTAAAAATCAACTAAAATTTAAACAGCAAGCAACAATTTGATTAACACATTAACACCCATTTCTCATTATGGCATATATTAGCGTTATATTAGAGTTCATTTTAAAGTATATCAGTGGCCTACCCCTAAGTTGTAATGAGATCTACACCCTTGTCATTAGACTTATAAAGTCCCTAAATGCATATTTCCTTCATTTGAAGACTGTCCCAGATTACCCAAAGCATGCTGTCCCACATTCTCAATCATATTTCATACTGTGGGACAACAACAAAAAAATGTTTGAACGAAAAAAAAAAAATTAAAACACATTTTCAACACTTTAATACATATTTTGTTGCTTGAATAGATCACAAACATATTTTTACACCAATTAGGAACATTGTCTTATTTATGACAGATTTATGTCCTTAACATCAATCTAGTTAGAATCCTATGTCACTGACCTTGTCATGCAATTCCCTAGGAAGCTTCTTGTGACAAGTGCCCTGCCAGTTTCTGTGGCATCACCCCCAAGAAGTCATGTGATTTCAGTCACATGACATCCATGCTAAACCTATAGTAAAATTCCTGTTGACTTTTGTTAGAACAGGAAATAATCACACTGCAGCTTTGGTGTCCCACATTACCCAATGTCCCAGATTACCCGAATTCACCCTAATTAATTTAACTTTTTCAGTATATGTGAATTCCAGAATAAATGTTAGTCAAATACCGCTCTTTTCGCACGGTTTTCTTTTATTCTAATTTCTTTTTCCAGATAGTGGGTATTTTTTATTATTCTCACACGAGAATTTACCTAGTTTAAGAAAAGAAAATAATGTAGTTGAAATCACTGACCCGTAGCACCTATAAGCATCGCTTAACAGCTTCAGAGCTCATGTTAAATGTCTTTGAAAAGCCATACGTTAAGGTTCAAAATCAATGTCTTCATTACGTATTTCGAGTCTGCAGGTAATTTAAATATTTCATTACTACAGACAGTCGACAGATGGCGCTCATTTGACATAACTTCAATAGTTTGCACAGATCAAATCCAGCATCAAATCTAACTTAAAGAGATAGTTCACCCAAAAATGAAAACTCTGTCATCGTTTACTCACCCTCAAGTTGTATGAATTTTTTTCTTCTGCTGAACGCAAAAGAAGATATTTTGAAGAATATGGGTAACCAAGCAGTTGATTGTAACCAAGCAGCTTATTGTAAACTTGACAGAATGTTTACTTTGTTACACACACTGTGTATCCATGATTTTTACTTGTTTTCCACTATTGCAGTGAGTGTACATCTGTGTTTCTCTATGTGCTTTCTGTCTGGATCCTGCACAAACTCATTGCGAGTCTGAGAAGGTTTCTCAGTATTTAATATTGTGCTTAATGGTGCTTAAGAGCATACACACTACCATTTAAGAAGTTTATATTGAAAGAAATTAATCATTTTATTCAGCGAGGATGTATGAAATTGATCAAATGTGGCAGTAAAGACTTACATTGTTACAAAATATATCTATTTCCAGTAAAAGCTGTTCTTTTGAACTTTCTATTGATAAGAATCCTGAAAAAAAATGTATCACAGTTTCCAAAATATTAAGCAGCACAACATTGATAATAAATGTTTCTTGAGAACCGAATCAGCAAATTAGAATGATTTCTGACAGATCATGTGAGACTGAAGACTGGAGTAATGACTGAAGGAATAAATTACATTTTAAAATATATTCAAATAGAAAACAGTTAATTATAATTTGTACTAATATTTCACAATATTGTTGTTTTTACTGTATTTTTGACCAAGTAACTGCAGCCTTGGTGAGCATAAGAGACTTTAAAACATTAAAAAAACAAAAATCTTAACCCAAACTTTGAACGGTAGTGTATATCAGTTGTATATGTTTGTTTTGAGAGTGCAAATGTGTGATGAGTGTCAATTCAGTAGTGTCTGTTTTATACATTATCTATGTATATGTATATGCATGTGTCAGGACCATGTGTGTGGTCTTCACGACGCACACAATGCAGCTGTGTGGTCCGCAGTAGTACTTTAAAAATGGCATTGAAGTGTGAACATGAGAGGCCTTTGTGAAAACATGGTGTTGTTCATGTGTGTTTAACATCAGGTGTACAGTTACTGTATGAAGAGGATCTGTATACTAGTTATACGAGGGTAAAAATGACTCAAAATACGGCAATTTATATAAAAAATATAACATTTTATTTAAAACTACCAAAAGTGAAAACATGTAACTTTTTGGTCACACTTCTCAATAAAATATTGGACAAGCTGTACCAAGAACAGTCAAGTCAGCACATGAAGCCATCATTAAACATGGTGAAGCAAGAAAAAAAAAAAAAAGAAAAAAGAAAGACAAATGCTTTGAATTTAAATTAACTTAAGCTGTACAAAATATGTACATTATTTACAGCTTTCAAAAAATAGATACTGTAATTAAAAAAAAGAATGAAGCTACAATTCATCCAGTCTTTTTGACAGGGGGTACTGACTCTCTCCCAGCAGGAGGAGCCAGATAGTCAAAGTCAAACACTCAGTGCTATATTACCCTTCATAGTTCTTGGCCAAACTTCATGTCATAGTTCAGCTCAATCAAACTCTGAGCCAACAAATTCAACTAAACGTAAGAGCACATCATTTTTTCTGTCTCTTTCTTCCACCTTCTCTCAGCTTGGTGAGGCGATTAGCTTCTGGGGTTAAAAGCTGCCATCTGTTTCTTACTATTTTTGCTCTCAGAATCTGAATCTGCCCACCACAGTTTAGGGGAGGGGCTTGGCGTCATCTGCCAATCAGTGACATTGGGCGTCACAGAGTCGGACTATAGTGCAGTATTGTTTTTTAGGGGGCGTCCGAACTGAGCCCGGTCATTTTACAATCCCCACCCCCTAGGCTTAGACATCCACCATGACAAATGAATACACATACAGCATATAAATCCAGAGCCCATGTACAAGATACAAACACACACACGCAAAAAGACATAAAATGAAAGCAACAAACCATAAAAAGACACTAAAAAGTACTTTGTGCTGAGATATGAGATGGATATCTGTTCAGTTCAAGTGGACAGTCACTGCATGGAACTCCTTGTCGCCGTCGCCTCCTCACGCCATGTCACCGACCATTTTCTTGTAGTACATGGACTCAAAGATGTCGTTCTCCCCGGGGCAGTTGTAGTGGCATGCGCAGGTCTTGATAAACATCATCTGCTTCTTCATGACTTGGCCGTCGGGGCACTTGAACTCCATGGGCAAGGTAGCGGTTCTGTGAGGGGTGCAGCAGCGACCGTCCGTGCACACGCCGCAGAACTTGGGGCGGTAAGACTTGGTAGTGGTGCAGCCAGAAATCTCAAACTTCATGGGTTTAGAGACACGTGGCGTGCGGATGCACTTCTTCCCTTTCTATAAAGACATAGAATGAAATATTAGCCATCATGTTTTGTGATGCCGTCATCATCATTATGTGTCAGTGGCCAAGAGTAAGCTGTGTGATTGGTTGCTGCTTACCCTGATTTTCTCCTCCAGGTGTGACTCACAGGGGCGGACCACGCAGAGGCGGGACTGCTTCTCCAGGCGGCACTCAAGGTTGTCATTGGTGACACGGGTAGAGATTCCCAATCCGCAAGTCTTTGAGCATGCGCTCCATTCTGTGGTCTGAACTAGGCAGTTCTCTCTCATCATGGAGGGATCTGGCCCGTATGTCTCCTCCTCTCTGTAAGCTACAAGACAAGTCAAGACGTTACTCAACACATTCCATTCTGCAGCATGATGTCATCCTACTGTTCATGCCATTACATCATTGTGCCGGTATTCATTCCAACCTCCTTAATGGAGAATATTACTGTGTCAATTTTGACTCAGTGGACAGTCAAGTTTAAGGAATGCTCACCTGCCAAAGCTGATCCCACAAAGGTGTTCTGGTGAGGGGAGTCACACACCCACTCCTCGCAGCATTTCCCTGGCACTTTCACCCTACGGGGCATTGGGCAGTCGGGGCTGGGAAGCCTGATGTCCATTCCACAGAGGGGCACACAACCTACGGCTCCGTCCAGACACGTGCACTGGTATTTACAACTGCTCTGGAAGGACTCTCCGCTGCGGTATACCATCCCACCGAACACGCAAGTGGCACCTTCTCTGGCTATGGGACGCAGATGGAAGGGGGTTTACAACTCTGACTCAACTCAGCAACAATAGACTCAGCATCTGTATGTCAAAAGCCAAGATCCTCACCTGTGCAGACCCCAATACGACGGTTGCTTGGGGAGCCGTAGTCACAGTAAAGGCCTTTGTGGGGGTCGCAAACATCTCGCTCTGTGCACAGCTCGCCCAGTTGCTTGGCACACACCCGGCAACACCCACAGGTGTCCGGCACCAGGCTTACGCCGGGCGAACACTGAGGTGGCACATCAGGGCATAGGCATTGTCCACTGCACTCCTGAGCCACAGCCTGAGGAATAAGACACAGTGTTCTAGTGAGAGTTTGTACATTTGCTCAACATTGACCTTAAAGGAAATCTCTGACAGGTTTTATTCAAGACATAGACATTTTGAGGAATTTCATAAGCTGTTTGTGGCTGGCAAAACTTTAAAGATGTAGCCTGTTCACACTAATTCATAATTTTCTAGATCTCCACATGCATGTCTCATTCTCATAATAGTGCATTAAAAGGACTTACCCATCTTAAGAAAGTCAGGCAAAGCAGAGCAATCAGATTCATTCCAGAAAACATGATGACCTCTTCTTTACAATCTGTATCAAGAAAATCTTCTTTTGTGATCCTACAATGTCTTGCCGCTGTACCGCAGTCTTCTCTTCAGATTTGATCAAGCCGATCTCGTTGCGTAGTCTTTGAATCCAGTTCCTTCTGATCTTGTCGAGTGAAAGCTAGAGTTTAGCTTCGGTAAGAAGTTTAGGCAGAGCCGAGTTGAGCTACTGTTGCTTCTCTCTGGAGGACTTGGAGTGTTCTGATTCTCCAGCAGCAGCTGAGCTACCTTTATACACGCTGCGCTGCGGTGGACTGCCTCCACCTCAATGGAACGCTGGATAAACATGGGCATTCCTGGCATTCTTTCCAAGTTTCCTGCCCCCCTCCGCTCTCCACTCCCCTCTCCCCCTCCGCTGGACCTGCACCCGCTGCCATCCTACATTCCTGGGCTGTCACATAGCAAAATAAAAGTGCAGTCTTGGCATAGCCTTGCAGTGCTTGGTGGTAGTTTAAGCAATTTGTCTCAGAGCTAGATGGGTGCATGTTTTTCGGATTTATTAAGGTGGGATTTTGTCTTGTTCCCCAAATAACTGTGTGGTGATTGACAGTTTAGGATGATAGTGTTAGATTTTCAGTGGCCAATAAGCATCAGTTAAAGGACAGTTCATCTATAAATTAAAATTCTGTCATTATGTATAAAAAGAAGACATTTGGAAATGTTGTCCATACATTGAAAGTCAGTGGAATCCATGTTTTATTTGAACCTCACTGACTTTCATTATATGGGCAAAAGGAGTTGAAACGTTCTTCAAAATATCTAAGGGGACTAAGGGAAAGTAAATAATGACAGAATTTTAATTTCTGAGTGGACATAGCTTTTAATATTTTTCAATTTCTGAGTGCATCTTGAAAATATTTATTCATAATTCTGCGTGATGTATTAATATTTTTAGACTTGCATTATGTACTTTTTGCACATCTTACATAAGTTTTCTTGTGACACTGCAACTCTGCCTGGATTCTGACTGATTGCTTTAATCTTGATGTTTTTCTGTAATTGTATACTTTCACCTGGCTAATAACATTTAGTCAGCTGTGTGTTTTACAGTGCAGGTGCAGTATGATTCTATTTTACTCCTTCAGACAGCAGACAGAAGGGCAGCAGGAAAGTGGCTAGACTTTAGCGTTTGTATATTTTTTTAAAAACAAAAAAGAAGGATCCCCAGACTCCCCTCCTCGCTCTTATGAAAGGGAGCACTGCCTCTTACCAGCCGGCGAATCGGAAATGAAAAACTCCCAGAGAAGAAACGGGAGGTGAAGGAATGTTATCCCCCTGCCAGCAGACATACTGTTACTACATGCACACAGTCTCAGAGGAAGACTTGCCTTATATGGGAATCTTCACTCTAGTCTAGGCTCTCTTGTTGCCACCCCCCACCTTATTCTCTTGTCCACACTCTTTCCCTCTGGTCTGAAAACAGTGTTGCTGGTGTTTAGGATTGTAATGTGCCTGTCTGTCAACAACCTCTCATTCCAGCTAAGCTAATATGTGCCCCCCCCCCCTTTACAGCCAAGATTAGGCTCATAATGATGCTGAGTGCATTTACATGTACTGTAGTCCTATAACAAAATACTGATAACTCTAAAAAGTTTTTTAAAAAAAATAATATACCTGTCAGTCATTAACAATGTGTTGTGCGTGTGTTAGTCCGTGCAAGTTTTTCTGTGGCCAAGCAGGATGGACCGGGCCCTCAGTCTGGCAGCTAAATAAACATAACTGTGTGTGGTGCAATTCAGGTGTGTGTAAGAATCGTGTTCTTACCTTCGTATGCTAAGCTCTTTTAGTGCCTGCAGCTACATTCCTGCCTCAATGAAGCAAAGATAAATACTTTCAGCTCTGCTAAACTTTAATGTCATGCATACTACCTCCCTAGGAGGATGAAGAAGGACTGAAACTTTACCACCAACAGAATATTTCAGAAACAACTTTCTGCCAGGTCTTTGAACAGAAGCATATCTGTAACCCCCATCATAGAGTTTATTCAAGCTGGCACACTGCTCTAAAAGAGGATGATGGAAAAGCTGACGATGTCGTAAAACAGTTAAGAAGGAAAAAAGGCAACTGTTTAATAACTGACTTTAAAAAGGTGGTTGTAAATGATGACCTGATTCTAAAACTGGTGGGAGTGACGTGGATTGCAAACAGGACTAAATTTGGTGAGCTAAGACAGTATTTGTGTATCAATTGCTGAGAGGGGTCAAAGGTCACTGTCCAATGATGTAATGGAAAAGACTCCAGGCATTAGGGAAATGAAAACCTGTTGACAGAAGTCACTGGGGTATGTGGTCACATGACTGCATTTCACTTTCCTCCCAAGCAGGGTAGGGTCATGGTTAGGCAGGTGGGTGTTCTGCACATAATTTGGAGGCTGTTTATTGTTCTCTAGACAAAAGTGAACAAAGCTTGAATACTTCGGAGCCGTGTTCTGGCTGCCTGAAGCAATTTTCCATAGCTGCACAATTCCAGCATCCCATTTTAATTCTGTCTGGACAGCTCCCAGACCAGTTAATTTGAGCGCTCAGGTTACCAATGTTCGACCAAAATATGCTGTCTATATCGTATTGGTATTTTTTTTTTTTTTTTTTTTTTACCCAAACCAAGTATTTGTTTTGGACTGGTTCTTTGTCTAGTCTAATGTGATTGGTGAAAAGTGATTGTCCAAAGAACAAACAAGGATGCTTGAATATACATGAATAGAGATCATTTATCAGATAATTGAGCAGGAGGCTGAAATGATGGAAATCAGGCCTGCTATGACTGCTGTCTGTAGTACTTCAAAAAATAATACGTTTTGATCTATCTATCTATCTATCTATCTATCTCTATTAGGGGGTGGGAGAAAAAAATCGATCCATTGATGCATCGCGATTCTCTCTCCATCGATTCTGGATCGATTCTGACTGTGCTTAAAGGCAGGAACACACCAAGCCGACGCCCACGAACTAGTGGCGACGAAAGCAGACTGCGGGGTTGGCTCAAGTAGGCAGCGTCTGGGTCCAAAGTTGGCCTGACACACCAAACCAACGCTCGACAGCCGACGGCCAAGTAGCACGTCCATTCTGCGCCTGCATAAGATGAAATGCCTTTCCGTACCAGCAGGTGGCAGTAGCTGAACAGCCAATCAGAATGATCAGATGGCCCGACGGACCGACGAGCTCCGACGGCGATTCAACATGTCGAATTGGCCGGAAAAAGGCAGACGAGGACCAACTTCAGCTGACGGTGTGGAACACACTGAGAAAACTTAAGCCAA
This sequence comes from Ctenopharyngodon idella, assembly GCF_019924925.1. Classification (NCBI taxonomy): domain Eukaryota; kingdom Metazoa; phylum Chordata; class Actinopteri; order Cypriniformes; family Xenocyprididae; genus Ctenopharyngodon; species Ctenopharyngodon idella. The sequence continues at coordinate 17,233,658 of NC_067239.1, read as the reverse complement.
GTTTACACTACAGGACTTTAAACGTCGGCAGATCGCTGTACTGTTCAGACTACGTGACTTGCTGTGGAGTCTTGAAGTCGTTGTGGTGTTTACACTACGTGACAGTACGTAAATGATCTGCAGCAGGAGGTTACACACTACACGAGCTGACAACAACTGTCACCCAACAACTTTATTTGAAAATGGATGTTGGGAGGAAATTAAATTTTGAATTACATTAAATTAAAATTAAAATAACCCTTTCACACATAAGTTTAAGACATTTTGGCTGACCTCCCAGAGTTAAGGCGACTGTTATTTTAGAATGTTTTCCTTTATTGTTTCCATGACGACGCCTCATGCTTGTCATGTGACAGCTGGCCACACTGTATGGCAGATGTATTGCTTTGCTCACCATGTCATCAACTATCTGATATTCCGATTCTCAAATATGTGCAAGTGAGTGTTTTGTCATTTAAAAACCTATATAATGACCTTGATCTTAATATATAACATATGAATTCACGTTATATATTAAGATCAAGGTCATTTGTCCCGAAATACATGTGGCCGGTGAACTGGGAGAACAATAGAGTGAGTTTTATAGTTACTTACACAATGTGTATCTGATATGAATAAACATCGGCAAATTATATTTGAATGGATTGTTATTGCTGCTTCCATAGACATCAGTGTATATTTCATTGGCTGTTGCGTTGCGACACGTGACACCACAGGATATCGAGTCGGCCGACAGCTCCAGATATTTAGCATGCTAGATATTTGTCTGGTGTCTGCGAGCCTCTTTGATGCGTTGTTGAGTAGTTCACACATAAAGATTGGCGAGCGCCGATCACTCACTGATTCTCCCCCGATCACAGCCAGACCTGTCGGAACATGCAGGAAAAAAATAGTAGGCTAAATCGTGCGCACAATTTAGTAAATCGAGGGAACGAATCAGTAAATCGTGCGCACGATTTAATTTTTTTTCTTGCATGTCATGTGCGGGGCTCCGTACACATACACTCGAACCTTCCGTAAAATAATCTTTCATAAAGTTCGGTCTCACCCATCAGTATTTTCCTTACAAATGCTCAATGAAGTCATCATTTATGTCGTTTGGAATGCAGTGGTCTTAAAACATGAAACTCACTAACAGAAGGCTGCTTTCAATTTTAAATGCTGACGGACGCTTTGTTTGTGAAGAGTGCTCCCGCATGCGGCTGTGCGCGACTCCGTGTAAGTGGTTTAATGTACAATCAAACAACAGTAAAGATGAGAAAAAAAAAATCACTCATAGTTCTTGAATGGAAAACGTTCAGATAATCTTAAATACTGAAAGCACTCTTTGTTTCTTTGCTCCTCTTTATTATTTGCTACTTGCTTATGTTTTGAAGTTATATCAATTTAAAATTCTTAACATACAATTGTTTTAATTTAATTTTTTCAATTTGTAATTATTTTAAAAAGTATTTATAATTACTTATGTAAGGATATGTAAATATAAGGATTTTAAGATTTTCAAGTCGGTAAACTAATTAATTAATAAAAAAAGAAGTAGATCAAGAATCGTTTTGGAATCGGATCGTGACTCCCAGAATTGGAATCGGATCAGATTGTGAGATAAAGATTCCCACCCCTTCTATCTATCTATCTATCTATCTATCTATCTATCTATCTATCTATCTATCTATCTATCTATCTATCTATCTATCTGTATGTCTGTCTGTCTGTCTGTTTGTCTGTCTTGTCTTTTATATCTGTGTCTTGACAAATATTGTTTTTCTAGCTAAAAAATAAAGGTGCTGTCACATTTACTGTTGCTCTGCGAAATTTTGTGGACAAAATCCAGTCATTAATAGTCATAGGAATCTGGGCTTTTCAGAGTTTCACATGATGGTGAAAATATTTCCCATGCAGATTTCACTTGTGTTTAAGTTGTTCATGTACTGTAAATTTGCAAGTGTTGACCTATGCAATAGACAATGGACCTTTTTTGCCCAAGAAATTTAGCTGAAATATCACTATTGTGACCACACCTTTACAATTATATGAATTTCTTTACATTTAAATTCATTTTAATTTACTTGCATTCTAATTACAATTCTGCATCCTGTTTTCTACCTCAAATGCAGACATTGAATTGGAACTTAAAAGACATTCTCAATTCAATTCTCAATTTTGTCTGTCTGGCAAATCCGTTTTTGCAAAGCATATTTGTAGTTGCACTCATTATTATTTCCTTGAAAAAAAAAGGACAAAAATATGGCACCATGTATAAGAAGACTCACAAATAAACAGCTCCTATACTCGAGTGCTTCAATCCCATTTAACAGAAACAATTTGGTCATAGATGTCCTCGGGTTTGTGGCTTTAGAAGTTTTAGCAAGGATCAGTGAAAAAAGACGTAATGCTGTTTTTATGGGTAAACACTTGAAATGAAGCAGTTGGAAATCCTGTGTTATGGTTTTTTTAAGTCACTTCCTGTGCAGGGTTTCCTCTGTCTGGCTGGTGAGGTGGTGGTTGTGGTAGAGGGATGCCCTCATTTGCTTGGTTGTTGTGCAGCAGAGGTTTTTGCGGCCACATTCCTGTGGGATTCAGTGGAGCATTCCTCATGGGATTTGCCTGACGTTCCTCACGCCCATGCATCTCTCACTTCTCCTCTAGTTACATCATCAGTTCCCCTCCCTGCCCATCCTATTTGTGATGATGCCTTGTGGTCAGTCAGCAAATACGATGGTAAGTTGAGTATTTTTAAATTATATTTAATAATAAAATATACCCATTTTATGTTTGACTATTACAGGTTCAGCAGGTTCACATGTGTTGAAGGTTCAGGCCTCAGTGAGGTATTGCTAACCTTATGTTAATAGAAACGCCAAAAATGATCCATATTTTTCCACCCTGCCTCACGGTATGTGAACCACCTCGATTCACAAATGCTTCTGTGGAATTGACCATATGGAAGGCATAAAATCCACACTTAACACCTCTGCTGCAAAAACATTTTCCAGAGTATTAATCATAATTCAGAGGACAAGCATATTTTTGTCAACAGAGTGGGGTGACTGTAACTGTAATGATTTGAATATTGCAAATATCAGCAGAAGACATAATCAAGCATCATAAATTAGGATTAATGATTATTACATGCTTTTCGTCTTCACTTCTGCTTGATCAAGCTATACTGCTGAGAAAATTTAATGTAATGACATAAATTAGAGTGGCATCATATATTTCAGTGTATAAAGCCTCATCATCAAAAGGCTCAAGCAGCAATAAGTGCTGAACCATAAAATAAACTCTAAGAAAGATTATTTACCCCTCAATCCGCCACCTCATCTAAAACTATAATTGGCTTCTGGCTGGCCGTTAAAAGAATGTTCCGCACTTTGAAACTTCAAACTGACCCTCCCTCAGCCTCAGTTTAAATACCACATGTGGCAGACACGGCAAACAGAGTTAATGGTGGTTACGGGCTGTAGTTTTGGCCCTTTGAAATGGTGCGGCTGGGTCAGACTGTACTGATTCAAAGTCCAGACTGGCCCAAGCCCACCGTACAACATCACATGTCTCGAAACAAAAAACCACACCGCTCATTAGATCATTTAGGGTAGTCTGAGAGCAAAAAATGTGGAAATTGGGTCCCTCAGAAAGGTTTGGTTGATTTATGAGACAAGTAAAGGGGCATGATGGGGTGGGTGGGTTGAGCGAGTTTGTGGAAAAGGCTATCAAGGATTGAGTGTTGTTTTGTTTGAAATGTAAAGGATGGAATGTGGTGGGAAACAGTGGTTGATTTGTTGAAAGGTTTGATCTGAGAGGAAGCTGGGATATGTGCAGACCAGTTAAGTTTCATCCGCGCCACAAGCTCATTTTTGAAGGTGTCTAATGTTACCAGCAACTAAATGAAGAATTAGGTCAAAAATTCTGAGATTTTTTTTATGTTTTCTAGCCTTGCTGACAGTAACCAATACACTTAACAGTGGCCAATAAGCTCTTGTTTCTAGATGTCTTGGACTATAGTAACCATCTGTTTGTATTTAGATACTGTTGCTGAGCAGTGTAGAGAATAACTCACTAAAAGAAGGGACACTAGATCACTGTGAACTTCACTACATTTGTCAGTATCATGAGTGGTTCAGCTGTTTTCAAAATGTTGTAACTTTGTAACAAGCCATTTTGCAGTAAGTCAATGCTACATTGACTATATATGCAGCATTGGAAAGTGAATTTAATCATCCAAACGGTCCCCTTTGGAATACTGCATGAAGTGTTTTTATAGTGGAATGTAAGTGTTTCTGTTCATTATTTTGTTCATGTCATTGTTTTTGTGCCAAAAATAGGCTCTGATTAAATTATTTGATATTTATGTTTAATAAGACAGTAATTGCTTATATAGCTACTGCGTAGCTAGTTTTCATTAATAACTGTTAGTATCATGTAGCCAACTTCTTTTTTCAAAGGGTCTTTTGACTGTAGCTTAACATGTATCTTGGCAAACACTGATGTCAAAACACTTTAACTTTTTGTATGGTGATAAAATGTGAGCTCTTGGAAGAAATAACACGATGGTCAGTAAATATTTAAGGTATTCTTCAGACTAGAACAGAAAATCAAGGAAAGCGCTGTGGTCTCATGTGTCTCGTTGTACAATTTACAACAGAGAGAAAGTCTCAACAGTAACAATACTAAACCAGTGCAATTTTGTGCTGTTCACCAATCACACTGAGTGATATTCCATATGGCCGCCTGACTGACTTTACTCAATTTATTGAGTCCTCTGTTCTCCTGGAATTCAGATTGTGGTTTGAACGCTGTCACGACAAAGAACAAAGATCCAAATATAGGCCCCTGAACAGCCCATTCCCCTAGACATACACCAACATTACTGTTTTACCAGACAACGCCAAGGTATGCATCTCCTCCTGCCCCCACAGAGCAGTTACTAGAACCTTCTATAGATGTGGCTCCATATTTTCAATCTCTCCGAGAGATCGGCTGTTTGCAGAAGCCTCGCCAAACCTCACACAAATAAGATAGCTTTGTCCCTATGTGGCGTCTGAAGCCATGTGTATTTAGACACCCATAATGAGACTAAGGTCATAACATACTGAAATCTGAGTGACATGCTCTGACAACAAGAGGAATTTGTAACAGTAAACTCTGTACATTTATAGGCTATTTCCCGGTCTTCGGTCTTCTAAATTGGACCTGAGAGCAAAGATGGACTGTTTATGGAAAGTAAGACTTAAAGACTCACTGTATAAACAGGAAAAATAAACTTAAAATAATTCATTTGTATGTTAACTTTAGACTATAGTGTTCTTGATTTAAATATATTGGCCCCAAAAATGTGAGGGATAGTTCACCCAAAAATGAAAATTATCCTATGATTTACTCACCCTCAAGCCATCCTAAGTGTATATAACTATCTTCTTTCAGACGAACACAATCGGAGATATATTTAAAAATATCCTTAGTCCTCCAAGGTTTATAATGGTTGTGAATGGGGGGCCGCATTTTGAAGTAAAAAATAATGCATCCATCCATAAAAAAAGTAATCCATACGACTCCAGGGGGTTAATAAAGGCCTTCTGAAGTGAAGCGATTCATTTTTGTAAGAAAACTATCCATATTTAAAACTTTATAAATTCAAATAACTAGATTCTGGTGGACGACTTGTGCCAAATGAGTAACCCCCTGACGCGATCATGGACGCGAAGTATGACGCAGGATGTAGGAGTATTGTACTGCCTCTCGCGGTCCAAACAAATAGAGCTGTGCAACAAATTTAAGCTCCTATTTTCTTATATCGAAATCCTCTGAAATTTCTCTTTAAAAATTATCATTTTAGACTTACAATCCATGACCGGTGATTTGTTTTGCGTTATCCTCCACGCCTCCGCGTTCGTCATTACGTTGTGTGTCAGGTCAGAGGATACTCTTCCGCCACAAATCGACTTCCGCATTCTGCGTATGGTCGTCCGCCGGAAGCTAGTTATTTGAATTTATTAAGTTTTAAATATGGATATTTTTCTTACAAAAACGCATTGCTTCACTTCAGAAGGCCTTTATTAACCCCCTGGAGTCGTACGGATTTTTTTTTTTTTTGGATGGATGCATTATTTTTGACTTCAAAACGTGGCCCCCCATTCACCATTATAAACCATGGAGGACTAAGGATATTTTTAAATATATCTCTGATTGTGTTCATCTGAAAGAAGATAGTCATATACACCTAGGATGGCTTGAGGATGAGTAAATCATGGGATAATTTTCATTTTTGGGTGAACTATCCCTTTAAATGTAGAAATTGTATTGTGAAATATTATTACAATTTAAAATGTCAGCTATTTGAATTTATTTTAAAATGTAATTTATTCCTGTGATGGCATTACTTCAGACTTCAGCGTCACATGATCCTTCAGAAATCGGTGCTAAGAAACATTTCTTATTATTATTAATGTTGAAAACAGTTGTGCTGCTTAAAATTTTTTAGTAAAGCATGATACTTTTTTTCAGGATTCTTTGATGGATAGAAAGTTCAGAAGAACAGCATTTATTTGAATTGAAATATAATGCTGAATAAATGCTGAATTAATGCTTACTGAAGTGAAGTGATACTGTAAGTCATTTAAAGTTGATTAAAGTACGTTATATACAGTATACAGCATCCATTTCTCTCTCTTAGCTGTTATATAATTGCTCTTTGTGGATCTTCACTTAGATGTGTAATGTTGGCCTTGTAGAGTGTGTTCAGAGAGCGAAGGGTGGATGTCTGCGGCAGCGGCCATGAAAAGCTCTGATTCATGTGACCAGTACAGGACAGAGCTAGTGCCAACACAAGCAGTACAGGAATGTTACCCAAAAACAGGGCAAAAATAGCAGACTGGTGACACACAACACACACAAAAACACATAGCTCTCCACCACAATCTCAGGTCTGATGCATCCGTACCTGACATTTAAAACAACATACAATGAAGGTCAACACCATGGAATAACACCACCTCATCCAAAAAGAACATGCGAAACAGCTAAGTTAGCAACATATCACACCCTGTTGAACACAGCATATACAAACACACACATTTGTTGTCTTTTAAAGTCTCTTTGCTCAAAAAGGAGATTAGCAAAACAGCACGGCCATACGGGTAACGGTAACATGGAGGATGAGGAGTGTTTTCCAGTATTTTCCTACTCATAATCCAGTAGAAAGTTTGAATAACAGACATGTTATGAGTCAGAGCAGTGCAGAGGTGAGGTTAGGAAAGAGTGAAAGTGTCTGCTCATTCGGTGAGGAATCTATCACTGCTAGCTTACTGTCCGCTACTGTGCACTTGCCCACTAATGCTCACAAACATGACCGCTTGAATGCGCTACGCCCTGCCGTTCAACACCCGGGCCCTGTCTTTTTCTGATGATTCATGGCTCAACTGCATCATTCATCGGTTTGTGTAAAGGAATGTTCCGGGTTCAGCACAAGTTAATGTCTATCCACACATGCTAAATGCTAATGTGCTTGATTTTTACACACAAACATGCATGTTGAGCCAAGCTCAAACGTAAAAAAAGTCCCAAAGCAAAGCTTGTGCCTGATTGGTAATATTTTTATTTAAATGTGGTCCTAGAAAATAATGTTTTTTTTAGTAGTTGTTATAATTTTTTTATAAAGTAAAAATATATTTTTTATAAATAATCCACCCCAATATCTCCCCAAAGACGTGTCTATTTAAAAAAAAAAAAGGACTCTTTTTCTTTTTTTTTTTTTTTTTCTCCATATGTAGTTCACGATTAGTTGTGCACACCAACATTCTTCTGGCTATATTTTCGAAACATTGTGTAAAGTAAATATACACTATATGTATGTATGTATGTATGTATATATATATATATATATATATATGTGTGTAAGCAATAAAGTACGAGAGGCTGTGCTGTATTGTGAATAAGTCACGGCTGAAGGGCATTGTTAGCAATCCCTTCAGCCATGACTTATTCACGATACAGCACTAGCCTCAAGTACCTTATTGCTTTTATAAAACGGTTACCACACAATACAAATATTAAAGCCAAAAATATGTATCAATGCAACTTTCATGAAGTAAACTGTCACTAAAAGCCTTCCTTCCGCCAGAAAAAATAGTCCCTGACCGTGAACAGCAACAGAAGTTATATTATTATGCCTTTAGATTATGCCAAAGACTGTTTTATGAGTGTGTCAGTCAGTAGCGAAGACTTTTATATTGAAAAGACTGTTGTGAACATGGAACAAGATGCAACTGACAAATGCTTTGACTCACGCTGTCAGTCATGGAAAACCCCTTAACTGTTAAAAGGACAAGATAATACATCGGACATTTAAAAAGATTTTTTATTACGAACATAGGACTGACCTGAAGGAAAATGTTAAATCTGAATGCAGGTAATAAACTCGCTCACTCGATCTCTTTCTTGCAATACTCTTCTACATAATACAGTACATTTCAATGAACAATATCAATTGAGAACATACAGTTTACGTTGCTAAGAGTTAGGGTTAGGGTTGCTAAGGGTGTTGTGTATTGAAACACAGAACCTTTGGGTGAAGCAGTCATAGCCGTGTTTTATCATGAATAAAACACAGCTATTGACCAGTCAGAATCAAGGACTATATATATAATCTATATATATATACATATATATATATATATAAAATGTCTTCATTATATTGTGAAGGCTATATCATATATATATATATATATATATATGTATATATATAGCTTTCACAATATAATCAGTTCCACATAATTATTTACTTGGGCTTTACATGCTTGTGCACTCGATTATTAATTTTGAGCCAGGTTTGTTCCATCCTGTTTAATCGAGATAGACATAATAAAATGCCTAAAGGCTCTGTGGTTAACTTTATACACAATCAAACCAGACTTTGTGTGTTACAGAATGGGTTTGCTTTGAAATTCCAAGTTATGAAAATACAGGATATGCACAAAAAAGCTTTGTCTTTATTTTAGCAGTATTGCTTGCTTGTGGTGAATCCCTCATTGGAAAGGCATCTTATTCAGCTTGGGCCGTCTTTGTGCTTAACTTTCCCTTAAAAGGCAATTCATGTGGGTTCATGGGCAGGATTCTTAAGAAACATGCTCCCATGGCAAAGATCACTGTACTGTACAAAAGAAGACACACAGTGTTATCCGCATACGAGATTATCGGACAAAAACAGAACGTACAGTAAGTGACGTCAGTAAACAACATGAATACAACAGTTTCTTGTCTTTGTGATGGCTTAGACTTAGATCATTATTCTTGCTGCTATAGCTTGCAAATCATGTTAGATGAAAAAATGTTTAAAGCAGGCCGCAGAGGTGCCCAAAAAAAGAGACGTTTTCCAGACAACTGTTGAGTCTTGACCTACTAACAACACGTCCAATCTAGCACGCTACCCTGCCAGATGTCGACCCTACAGTCTGTGTTTTTCTTCTGTTTTCTTTCAATGTCTTCAGTCATCTATAACTGCTCGCATGCCACCTTCAGACATTGAGTTGCAGAGTAGGTCACGACCACTCAGTCTTCTAGGATCCAAAAAGTAACCTTTTTCCTCTTCCTTTCTTTTAAGTTCTCCAATTTGCCCAGGTGTTAACTTCATTTGGCATTCAGTTGACTGCATGAAAATAAGAGAGACGGAAACTTAACTTCCTTTCATTTATTTGTCTAATTTGCCTCGTTCATTGAGCTAGCCGTTCATGAAGCTGTATACCCAAACAGTCATTATCCGTCTTTCATAAGCCGACATTGGATGTTTGCTTTTGGGTGATTTAACAGGAATACAATTTTCTCTCTCTTTCTCTTTGTAATTTGGCAGGCACTCCTAACTGGTTTCCTGAAAATGCTTTGAGTGCTGTTGGTCAAATCTACCTTTTTTGTTTCATTATGTGCCAAGGTAAATGTTTCATTCATAGGGAGTGTGACTTAACTGTTTTTCTTTACCATTTTTTTTCAAAACAGGTGTTTCATAGCGTGATACGCCGCAATCCTTCCCAATTTTACCGCGCATGATCCAAAGATATCAAAGGAACCTGGTATGTTGTTTTTTTCCCCCAATGAATATTTAGTTCAAAACATTGCATTCACCCTGTAAATTCATGTGGCTTTGCCTTTCCTGAAGGAGCTGTCAAGAGTCTGAAAGCCTAAAAAGACCTACAGGTGTTATGGCTTATTTACTTAATGGTCACAGACAGCCTCTGAATAACATTCACTTCTCACTTCAAATGTTTGCAGGTATTTGAACGGTAAAGGAATTTGTTTTTTGTGTGTGTGTGCTTTTTAAAAAAACACATTAATAATAATATAAATAAATGTTATACAATTTCATCATCATTATGATTAAAAATTAAAATAATAATAATTTATTATTAATAGAGATGCACCGATGTATCGGCCAACAATCGGTATCGGCCGATAAAAGCTATTATTATCACTATCGGCCATCGGCCGATGATCAGGGCCGATTATATCCTGTCAATCAAAAGGGTGCGGAAAAACGTGTTCAGACTGCAACTCATACATAGCCTACTGTGTGTCGAGAAAATCACTCTTGTGTTGAATTTCTTCTTCTTCTTGGCGGTTGGCAAACCAGCTTTTGTGTTGAATTTTAACGCATTAACAGTTTAAAAATAGTGACGCTAAAGCAGGCTCTTTTTGACCCTATGAATCACCCGTATTTCAAGCCAGGGTTGCCAGGTCTGCGTTTTTATTTTTATTTTTTGCTACATCAAATATTATTTGTAGCGCCTCCTGTCCAATAATCGCAAAAGGCTTTGTGCTTTGTTACTTCTGATAAGAATAAAAGTTTCAGTTTTCAAATTCTGTCCATTTTATCATGAAATTCAAACAATAAATGGCGTTTTGACGCTTTTAAATGTGACGTGTCAGATCACTGTAATGCCTCAGTTCAGGCGGCAGCGCGGAGCGCGAGTCTTTTCTTCCTCTTCAATACAAGTTATATCTCGAAAAACATGCATGAATATCAAAGGTATGTTGAAAGATATAGCCTAGTACAACTTACCAGAATGTATCATGTCTCATGTAATCACTTTATTTGTGCTTCAACCGCGGAAAGACGTCAATAAAACAGCTTGTGAACAATGTCACATCATGTCAAATTTACCTCAGGAATGTTTTCCAATGTTTACAGTTCCTTATCTATCTATCTATCTATCTATCTATCTATCTATCTATCTATCTATCTATATATAAAACACTAGAGAGGAGCTTATTTACTGTTAATTATGTGAAAATAAACAGCAGCTGAATATAAAACTTCTGTTGTTAATTGTAACCTCTAATACTGTAGTGTACCAAATGAGAGGGTTCCCTGTATAGTTTGCAACATTATTTGGGAGAGATTTTTTTTTCCTTAAGAAAAACCAAACTATCGGTATCGGTATCGGCATTGGCCGATATCATTCTGAATAATCGGCTATCGGTATTGGCAGAGAAATTTAGTATCGGTGCATCTCTAATTATTAATAATAATATCAATAAATATTATACAATTTAACCATAATTATGATTAAAAATTAAAATAATGATTTATTATTAATAATAATAATAATAATAATATTAACAGTAAATAATATAATACAATTTCATTATTATTGAAAATTTAAATAATAATAATGATTTATTTATAACAATAATAATAATCATTATCATCATACTGAATATTATTTATAAATGGGTCATTGACGAATAAGGTTTTTTAAAGTGTAAAAAACCATAATGGAGATATAATTAATTTTGAAGTTTTGTTAAGTGTTAACAATGAGATTATGTGGTTTTTATAATCAATTAACACTGATTTTCTAATTTTTTACAAGATGGACAAAAATTGTCACCAAAAAAGTCATTCGGTTTAACCAAAATTTCGGTTTTACCGAATGACACTTTTGGTTATACCGAATGATGATATTTTCAACAATGCTAACAGGCTGATATCGAGATAGCTAGCTAGTTAGCTTGTTAGCTAGCTAGCAAAATGACAATCAGACATTTTATATTTAGTACAAGTTTTTAAAATATCACAACATTTTCCATGTTTTATAGCGGTTGTACCGAATGACCTGATGTTTCAGGACATGCGTATGAGCAAGTGAAAACATGAATTTTTCAAATAGTTAAAAGAGAGTTAGTTACTTTTCTTCAAGACCATGTGGTCCTTTGCAGGTGTCTGAATGATGTTGCATGATATTGGCATGACTTTATCCAAAATGTTGGTATTATGTTGGTTACTCCGAATGACATCCATGAAATTCATTTTTCCGGACATTCTTTCTCATAACAACGCAATGACTTCTACACATAATTTTAATACCATTTTGCACTATGTTGATATATGATGTTATAAAATCATGAATAAAATATATATACATTTATTACATTTTAAGATATTTTAATCACAAATGAAATGGCTGTATTGGCCTTTGGACAGTTAAACCGAATGACCTTTGACACTTCAAAATCTTTAAAATACCTTTATGTAGCAAAATATAATTAAAACCTTTTGGATTCAATAAAAGAGATCTAGTTGTACTACCTTAAAAACTTTGGATGTAATATCTTTGTTTTTTATTATTATTAAGGCCTTTGGACAAAAAAATGACCCGTCACGTCATTGACCCAAATGCTATTTATTATTATTATTCTTTTTTTATTATTACTGACTGTCTCACTGAGCTCCTTCAGTATACAGTGCACCTGGACCATTTTTACACAACGTCCACTAATCTCTTTGTCCAAAGGATCTTCCTTCACATCATGTACCCTTAGTTCCTTCCAACAGTCCTTTGTGTGAACAGTGTTGCCAAAACCTGAAAAAAGGCCCTGCAGTGATGACCACTCTGTCTGGAAGCTGTTCATAAATGCGTCTTGTAGTGACTTACTAGACAGTTTTAGTACCACCAGCCAAATGGTTTGTAAAGTTTAACCCTGGGAATTTCTCATAAACAAAATGCATTACTAAAGGCATGTCATCATCTGACCATATATATAAGTTAATTTTTCATTGCTTAAAATATTTCTCCTAATGTTTCAGAATAAACTGAAGAAAAACAAAAGGAAGGGAAGAAGAATTGATATTTCCAATTCAGAATTAACATTAGATAAGCTCTCTTTTGGGCTTAAAGGATGTGTGTGCCCATATCAGACAGCTACACTCTGCTATTGAAGCGTTGCCTTTTATTAGGAAGTGTGACTGTGTTGTAAAGATACTGTCACTTATACATGATAAAACACAGTAAATGAGAGTGGCTGTGTAAACAACACTTAATGTCGTTGTTCATAAAGCATATCATGTTTATTTTTCAGTAATGAAAGTACTGGCATTAGGCCTTGTAAAGCTTTAAAATGTACTGTAGAGAGTAAAGGGTTTCATAGCCATTGTGAGAAAAAGCACACATGATAAATTGAATATGACATCTCCAGTACACAGAACACTCATTTTAGTGACATCATGCAATTGCAATGGCTTTCTATTTAGATCATGCATAGTTACGACAATACAGCAAAAACTCAGTTATATAACACAATTAATGGTGTTAAATGATGACATCATGCTCTAACAGTGATGTCAGCATTATACATCTGAACCGTTGTACTCCCACACTGGAAGCTGAACCCTGGACACCTCCCAAATCTTTCTCAGACTGAAAATCATCAGAGCAAGAAAAGCAGACACCTGTTTAGTCTATGCAGCTGACCCAAATCTGATGCAGATGCTGGTTCAGATGTTAAACTTTATTAGCTGATGCTGCACATTTGGCGTGCTGAAGTCCGACCGCTCTAATCTGAGCTCCACCTCCACTTCTGCTGAATCAGACGAGATGTGATAGGCCGAAATTCCAGTCCTGTAGAAAGAGAAGACAGGCTCGATTGTGTGTCTTAAGGGTGTAACCGGGTGAAAGTCTTTAGTGTGGTCTCTTAGCCTTGACTGATCATAAGCATTTTGAAAAACAGTATTGCAGAGCACGTGTTCTGCAAAATAACAAACACCCAGAGACCGGCCCTAAACCTTGAGTTTTCTGAGTCATTTGTCCAAGTATGCTGGAAAATGTTTTTTTCATAGCCTTTTTAATATTTTTGTTTTTGTTGAAAACCCCTCATTCCAGTGGTAATACCACCTCTCAGATCTTCCTGGCAACATCTGATTAACTCCAGCTCATTCTGACCCTCAAAATACTTTGAGGAATTCTAAATGCAAAACAGGAAAGATGAGATTTGAAAGAACATATAATTTAGCCCCTGGTATCGAAACACTTTTAGGTGCGGTCACATTAGGTCCCTTTTTCTATTGTCAGTATGTAGAAATGTACTAAGCACAGCTCACACAGAAGTCACTTTCAAACCAGGCAGCTTTCTGTAGGTCATCACTGCGAAGTCGTGTCACTAAAACGAAAAACAACGCAAAATCTGAGTGGAGAAATGTTCAGCCCAGTTCCCATTCACATGGACTTTCTATTTAAATTTTGCACATGCAACAGTTGCCGGATAACAGTAAATGTGACTGCACCTCTTAAAGTTACATTACTGTGTGTTTTTGATAAGCTATTGTTTTACTATGAACATTGGGATTTGTACTTGTGTTTGTTGGTGTTACTTTACAAATACAGTATCTCACAGAAGTGAGTACACCCCTCACATTTTTGTAAATATTTTATTATATCTTTTCATGTGACAACACTGAAGAAATGACACTTTGCTACAATGTTAAGTAGTGAGTGTACAGCTTGTATAACAGTGTAAATTTGCTGTCCCCTCAAAATAACTCAACACACAGCCAATAATTTCTAAACCGCTGGCCACAAAAGTGAGTACACCCCTAAGTAAAAATGTCCAAATTGGGCCCAATTAGCCATTTTCTCTCCCCGGTGTCATGTGACTCGTTAGTGTTACAAGGTCTCAGGTGTGAAAGGGAAGCAGGTGTGTTAACTTTGGTGTTATCGCTCTCACTCTCTCATACTGGTCACTGGAAGTTCAACATGGCACCTCATGGCAAAGAACTCTCTGAGGATCTGAAAAAAAAATTGTTGCTCTACATAAAGATGGCGTAGGCTATAAGAAGATTGCCAAGACCCTGAAACTGAGCTGCAGCACAGTGCCCAAGACCATACAGCGGTTTAACAGGACAGGTTCCACTCAGAACAGGCCTCGCCATGGTCGACCAAAGAGGTCGAGTGCATGTGCTCAGCGTCATATCCAGAGGTTGTGTTTGGGAAATAGATGTATGAGTGCTGCCAGCATTGCTGCAGAGGTTGAAGTGGTGGGGGGTCAGCCTGTCAGTGCTCAGACCATACACCACACACTGCATCAAATTGGTCTGCATGGAAGATGATGCACAGGAAAGCCTGCAAACAGTTTGCTGAAGACAAGCAGGCTAAGGACATGGATTACTGGAACCATGTCCTGTGGTCTGATGAGAACAAGATAAACTTATTTGGTTCAGATGGTGTCAAGCGTGTGTGGTGGCAACCAGGTGAGGAGTACAAAGACAAGTGTGTCTTGCCTACGGTCAAGCATGGTGGTAGGAGTGTCATGGTCTGGGGCTGCATGAGTGCTGCCAGCACTGGGGAGCTACAGTTCATTGAGCGAACCATGAATGCCAACATGTACTGTGACATACTGAAGCAAAGCATGATTCCCTCCCTTCGGAGACTGGGCCGCAGGGCAGTATTCCAACATGATAACGACCCCAAACACACCTCCAAGGCGACCACTGCCTTGCTAAAGAAGCTGAGGGTACCTAAACCCTATTGAGCATCTATGGGGCATCCTCAAAGGAAGGTGGAGGAGCGCAAGGTCTCTAACATCCACCAGCTCCGTGATGTCGTCATGGAGGAGTGGAAAAAGACTCCAGTGGCAACTTGTGAAGCTCTGGTGAACTCCATGCCCAAGAGGGTGCTGGAAAATAATGGTGGCCACACAAAATATTGACACTTTGGGCCCAATTTGGACATTTTCACTTAGGGGTGTACTCACTTTTGTGGCCAGCGGTTTAGACATTAATGTGTGTTGAGTTATTTTGAGGGGACAGCAAATTTACACTGTTATACAAGCTGTACACTCACTACTTAACAACAAAGTGTCATTTCTTCAGTGTTGTCACATGAAAAGATATAATAAAATATTTACAAAAATGTGAGGGGTGTACTCACTTCTGTGAGATACTGTAACTTTCAAATGAAGTGAAATGTGAGATGTCACCATAGGGATCTATAATTGAGTAATTGTAGATAATTATAGATATAGATGCTAATTCTAGAATTAACTCCCCCATCATCTCTAAATGTGTGACATAAATGATAGGTTATGGATATATCTTAACTTAGTTCTGGAGGCTGCATTTTTTACTATAAAATAGATATGTGGACAATACATGTGTCACGGTCATGTTTAGTTTCATTGGTTAGTCTTGGTTTTCATTGTCTGTATTTGCCTGTGTTCCAGTTCTTCATTAGTTGCCATGAGATGCTTTTCCACCGTCGGGCCAAACCGTTCTCGTTGCTTAACCGTTCCATTCCGTGCTGATCCGGCCCATACAGATACGGTTTCATTTTCCACTGTGGGGCTGATAACGGAGCTCTTTGGAATGTAATACAAATGCGTCAGTCATTGCCTTGGTAACGCAAGAGTTTACAGACGATATGAAAAGTAAATACCGACCACGTCATGGAGGATGATCAGATATTTTATTTTTAATTTGTGTTTACGTCGTGAAAATAGCACGCTTAGCTGGCTAGAGAGAAACTGGTAGCCAGGCAACAGACAAGTGACCAATCCTGAGTGGCGACGTCACTACATGCATTCTACCAGCACAGTTTAGCCAACCGTGCTGAGAACAAGAGCGGTTTGTTATTGTGTCATACCAGGCTCAAGTGGGAACATAACAGGAACCGTTCCTTACCTTTCTTAAAACCGTTCGGCCTGACGGTGGAAAAGCTAAGGAAAAGTTTCTTATTAGTTACACACCTGTTTCCTGTTCCTTTGATTATCATTCTCGGTGTATTTAAGCCCTCAGTTCTCCTCTGTTCATTGTCTCTTGTTAACGTTATGTTGTTATGTGTATGCTATCGCTCATTGTGTTTATTAAAAGCCTATTATTATTGTTCATTCTGCATCACACATCTTTCTCGGGATCTTTACTACAAGCAACCCCTGACAACATGGCTATTTGAATAGAAAACGTAAAAGTTTCTCATATAGCAGTCAAGTCAGATGATTTTAAGAAGAATAAGGGATAATGGGATAATAATGATTTTAGATAGATAATAGTGAAAAAAAGTCTTTTTCTGACTGAAGCATTAGTTTTCCACTGCTCTGTGTGATTTTATTTTCTTCTTCCTGGAAAGTTCTAAATATATTGTGCCTCCAGGGAGTCAAACTTTCCACCTAATGAGTGATGAAGTGTCATCACATTCAGTGAGATGAGGAAGTAGAGAGACATCTTGGACACATTGCATTTGACCCTGGGGTTTTGGAGGGCAGCCATGTTTGGTCACAGGTGTGTTTCCCTCTCACAGTCAAACAAAGCTGATTAATTATGTGCACATTCCACTGACACTCACATTGCTGTGAGTTTAGACCAAACTGATCGATTCCATATTGTAAATATTTGTTAAAACCCAGCAGAAATGTCATGCCTATTTGATCTGATTTCTGCAATGTAAAAAACAATTATCTTTCATAATTACTTGCCTGATTATTATGTAAAAAAACTTTTTTTTGGTCACACTTTATATTAGGTGTCCTTAACTACTATGTACTTGCATCAAAACATAAGTACAATGTACTTATTATACTTCATATTGTATTGACAGATTCACAGATTTTTATTATTATTATCTCCTGAGAATGCCAAATAAGTGAATCTGTCATTTATACAGCTTGGTTATGATTACTTGTGTTTCTTTTCCAGCAAAAGCCAGGGACAAAGGAAAGGATTATATAAATGGGGTGGATTACATGGCCTGTTTGGAATCTGGATCTCTCTGGCTGATGTGTCTGGCAGACACCCATTTGGACCCAAAGTCATATTGTCTGTGTCAGTGAAGGAGCCCCTGAGAGCAGCACTGTCTGTCTGGGCATGACTCATACTAAACAGTGAGTTTGAACCTTCACTAAACCCACGCCATGGGCTAGTCAATGGTCTGCAGTCTCCAAACTCCCTGAGTTCCCCCTACAGTCTCAACAAAATCTATCATTGTGCTTTAGTACTACATGTAGCTCCTCTTTTTCTAACTGAGACTGTAAAATGAATCACTTGTGAATGTCTCAGAGAGAAAGTAATGTGAAAGTGGATGTCACAACACATCCTGCTGAGCTCTAGAGCTGTAGTAATGATATGACCCTACAATTTAAAAGCAACTTATAAAACCAACATGTTTTTTTTTTCATCTCAGGGCCTCACAATAGAGGTTTTGACCTGTGGCACTTAGGTGAGAGTTACATAAAAATTTGAGTGTACTGGGAGCTTGTGAAAAGCAGGTCTGTTTCTATTTAGGATCTCCCATGGTTCAATCAAAATGTCTGTGCGCTTGCGTGCCTGTATATGTAATGGTGCTAAAAGCCTGAGATTTATATTATGGAAATAGCTCAAAATGACTTGAAGGTTTAGGGTTGGACACAGTTTGTCCTGTTCTTGATAGCTGGTGGCAGCTTGCTCAGCAGATTTGTCATTACCGGAGAATCATAATGAAAAAATCTTTATGTGTTAAAAAACAAGTAGCAACTGACTTCCAGTTTAATATCAGATCATTGATTTGTTTCATGTTCTGTTCGGGTAATTGTCTTTGTATTCTAGAAAGCGAGACATTTAGTTCACATGTTAAGTCGTTTGTAACAGAAGATTGGAAGTGTGTACAGATGAAGGGTTTACTGTGTTGCTGGGCATTGACTTGACTATGTGATTGTATAATGTTGCAGGGGGTCCTGTTGCAGGGTGTCCTGGGGTCCGGATTGGTCAGTATCCACACTGAGGGCCTATTCACTGGCTCCAGCCCCAGAATTCCCCTGTGTCCTGGCATTCCAACACCTGTTGCTTTAAAACATTCTGGAAAGTTGATAAACCCTCTATAAGCTAAGGAGGATGGAAAATAAGATCCTATTTTTCCTACTTTCTGTTTCAGAGTGGCGTTCCCATATGATTGCCAAGTAATTGCTGGGTATATCATTAAAGATGATCAGAATCGTTGAGACAAATCTTTAAGTGTAAGGTAAAGTAAGATTTATCAGAGCTGTAAAATTAGTTAAAAATGTACATGCACAATATTCTGTTTAATTAATCAGATTAAAGGGATAATTCACCCAAAAATGAAAATTCATTGTTTTACTCACCCTCAAGTTGTTCCAAACCTGTATAAAATTCTTTGTTCTTTGAACACAAAGGAAGATATTTTGAAGAAAGTTTGTAACCAGGCCGCTTTGAGGCACCATTGACTTCCATAGTGTCCACCCCCCGCCCCAATACGGAAGTCAATGGTGCCTCAAAGCGGCCTGGTTACAAACTTTCTTCAAAATATCTTCCTTTGTGTTCAAAGAACAAAGAAATTTAAACAGGTTTGGAACAACTTGAGAGTAAGTAAATGATGACTGAATTTTCATTTTTGGGTGAACCCCTTTAATCACAATTAAGTGCATTCATCAGTAATTTTTGAAGATGAAGATAATACATAGTAAAGCTTTGAATAGACATTACAAAAAGTGGTTTTAGAAGTCAGTGGTGTTACTGTTAACAAAAACTCAAACTATTAAAACTTGTTTTTGTTAATTGAAATAAAGTTAAAATAAAATACAAATAATTAAACTTGAAAATGTTGCCTTGCAATCTAACTTTGGCAGTTTGATACGCGCTCCGAACCACTGATTTGAAACAAAAGATTCGTAAAGTTTGGAAGTTCCATAAAGCAGTGTTTTGAAATCGCCCATCACTAGATATTGTCATAAAGTTTTTATTTTTTTTTTTATTTTTTTTTGTGCACAAAAAAGTATAACATTAAGGTTGAACCACTGTTCACATGAACTGTTTTAAATACGTCTTTAGTAGCTTTCTGGGCATTGAAAGTGTTAATTATCTTGCTGGCAATGCAGGCCTCACTGAGCCATCGGATTTTATGAAAAATATCTTAATTTGTGTTCTGAAGATGAACAAAGGTCTTACGGGTGTGAAACAACATGAGGGTGAGTAATTCATGACAGAATTTTCATTTTTGGGTGAACTAACCCTTTAAGTTGAAGTACTAAAACTAAAAGTGAAAGTGAAAAAAAAGTTGAATATAAATTTAAAATAAAAACTAAAATAATAACTGAAAATACAAAAATAAAAGAATATGAATATTATAATAATATATAAATAATACTAAAATAAATTTATTTTATTGTTGGTGTTTTTATTATATTTTATTATTATTATTTATATTCAATCATGTAAATTAAGTATTTTGTTGTAATTTAACATTTTATATTGACAACCCTAATATTTATTTGACAGTTTACATGATTAACTTTCTCTGAGCTCTACAGTAAAAATGCACACACCTGTACCTGTATGTCTCCCAATTCCTAATTCAAATAACCCATTGCCATTCTAATGTATAACTATGTAATCCTACATAACTTTTCATATTGAACACATTCATTAGGGCACCATCACATTTCATCCATCAGACCATATAGTTTTGACATTTAGGTGAGACGAGTTTTACACTTTCTCATGTTTGGTCCTGATGACGTCTGAAGTGATGTTAGTACGCTGTATGTGTGTTTGCTCTACACTCATTCTCACAGCTCCCTGTTGACTTCTCTCACCATAAACTCACATACTGCCACACTCATACAGCCCTCCATCCACAGGCCAGACTCAGAAAGAGAACGACAGACAAAGAGTGTGAAGGATTATTAATAAAAGACTTAAGCCGGATTTCCGAACAAATAATGCTCTTAAGAACATCTTAACTTACGTTGTACATTACTTAACTATGAAGCAATTCTTATAAAGCTGCACGATTCTGGACAGACTGAGAATCATGATTTTTTTTTTTTGTTTCAAATAGAGATCACGATTCTGAACAGACAACTAAACAAAATAACATGTAATTTATAGGTTCTGAAAAAATTTTAACGTTTAATTTGAATGAATTATTTGATAAAATTTGTTTGAATGAATGAATGAATGATTCAATCATAAATACTTCACTTGTTTCATTACTGGATGAATCAGCATTTTTAAACAAATCTCTTGACTGAATGATTCAATAACAAATAAATTTTTTTTTTTTTAACAGTATTGTCTTAAGCGCTATAGTGAAGTGCCAAATTACTTTTAAACGGTGATTTGCTCTATTATGATCGCATCTGTAGACATCGGTGTTTATATCCAAACTATAAACTTTTCTGAATTTGAATATTTGTAACACAGAAATAACAATACTGTGTGTGGTTGAAAAGACTGTTTGTCTTTGTCTACATTAACTGCTTTCTCTGGGGCAGTGGCAACACAGATTTGAATGTTCCGTTGTGATTTTGTCAAAATGTGGTGAATCGTACTCATTTAGAAATGAAATCACGTGGGTGTTTGAAACAAGCTCACAATCTTTTAATATTTAATCATGCAGCTCTAAATGCTTGTTTCCCAAGCTAGCATGTAGATCACTATTGCAGGAATTAGGAATTTGGTGCTATACTATTTACTTTTGTTCATGTAATGGCGGTCCACCTTGGGTTAGTTCCATACTGTAGCATCTCCTGATCTTTAGACACGTCAGGAATTCCTTTATCCCTTCCATCCCGTTATGTCTGGTACCTCAGGGTCTCTGCTTCTGAGTAAGCACTGGGCCGTGGCCTTCGCTCCTGTCAGAGGGAAGCAGAGGAACTGGTCGGTGAGAGCTGGCAGCTTGTCAGGTGGCACTGTTTCCAGCTGCTGTTGCTGAAGAAAAACGAGACTCTGGAAATAAAACCAGACAGACCCAAGTGCCTTAATAACTCACAGCAGGGCCTACTGGGAAAATAATAATAATAATAATAATAAAAAGATATAGAAGGGAGATGGAGATGGAGACAATTTGTGTATGAATCATTCTAGTTTTGTGAACTGAATCAACTGATTAATTGAAAGATCTTCAGAAGAATGATCTATTCAGGAATCAGACATCACTATTTCTCACATGGACTCACCAAGGAGAGCTAGATTTCAGGAAACTTGAAATACAGTGCAATGGTGATATTAGCCACTGTTATGATAGTTTTATGGTTCTTTTTTTTACTTTGGAGCTTGACAGCTCCAGTTCTCATTCACTTTCATTACATTGAAAAGAGTGACCAGGATATTCTTCAAAAAATTTTATGTTCCATGGAACAAAGTAAGTCATACAGCTTTGGAATGACAGGGTGAGTAAATTCAAGAATTTTAAAGGCTTAGATCTGTCAGGACCACTATCGTCAAAGATGACTGACAATTAGCATACAGTTTGGATTGGCGGAAGAGCAATCCAAAGAGCAGGAAGAGCAGTGGTAACCCCCTAGGGTAAACAGAACAGAACCAACATAAATGTACTGAAGATATCATTAATGTTCAATAATTTAATGTACAACGTAATTCAAGAATTAGTCTGATTCGAAGGGGAATCAGAAGGCCAAGTCCTTGAGTTTGCACCAGCGCAAACCCTCTTTTGAGGTTAAACAACTGTCAGGATTTACTAAAGACACGCAGTGAAAAATTAGCGCTGAAAAGGCGTAGACAGAGTTATTGCATATGCATTTGTAGGAGTTTCCCTTTCAGATGTAAAAATTTATGGGAGGAGAGTATTTAAATGAATCATGCAAGGTGATTTAGTAAGGTTTACGCTAGTCAATTTACTGGTATTTGTGCCATTATTTACCGCCCAAAAAAAGCATGTCTTAGACAGACGCTAATTTGCGCTGCTATTGGTAGATTGCGTTGGTCATTATGGAAATGATCCGACTGAGTCTGTGTTCTTTAATTTGCACGTCGTCACAGTAGATCACGCCCAGAACTTTCCACTCCCATCAGCGCTTTTTTTGGAATTGTGCTAAATCTGGCCCTAAATCTGTTCATCATATAAATCGATCATGTCTCTTCAGAACTAAACCGCTCAGTTGTATTAGTTGTACGATCTCTTTATTAACTTTTTGAATAGTCAAAGTGGTAGTTCTGTAGATGTTTTAATTCTTTCTCTTAGGACCTTAAAAAAGATTGTGTGTGTTTACATGAGAAAAATGTGCAGGCATATCTTAGATCTAGTCTGTGAGGTTTGCATGACCTGTTTGGGTGTAGAGTAGTAGAGTTTCGCTCGTGCTACGGCACGATATGTTTGTGCAGGTGTGGAACGGCCCATAGGAGGAATTTCCTGCCTTATGGGAAGCTTAGAGCTGTGTGCCGTACGGCTAGACTGCTTTAACGACCCAGCACTCCTCACACATCCCTCACTGAGGACCTCCACACCATTCACTCAACACTTCCTCACCTTCAAAACAGGCTAAAGGTCACTGATGAAACTTTTAGACTACCTCTGTGATCTGTAAACATCTGACTAGATCATATACACACTCTCTCACATGAGGATTGCTAGAATAGATGTGTGTCTATCTATCTATCTATCTATCTATCTATCTATCTATCTATCTATCTATCTATCTATCTGTCTGTCTATCTATCTATAATCTGTCTGTCTGTTTGCTACCTCAATTTAAATTCAATTAAAAACCTGTCTTCTGTATTTTAACTTCAGGTGGACATCCACAGCCTTAGAAACAGATGAGAGCAAAAACGGAAGACAAGAGAGTGAACTCGGCAGGGGAGGTCGAAACAGACTAATAAAAATAAAGAAGAGATTCCTCAGTCAGTCAGCTGAATCTAAACAGCTATTTTTAGAGTCCCAAGACCCCGAGGCATCAGCTGTCTATGAATGAACAGTTCTTGCTCACATCCGTTACATCACTAACCTGACCCGAAACCATCGGCCCACACAGGAGATGCACAACAGATGTCTGCTTCTGTCTGCTCCTGTTTCAGTAGCCTCCAGCAAAATCACCATAGAATGATTATTAATATATCTTTGCTGGTGGTAAGTAGGTCACGATTTTACACATGACTTACTGAATAATAACAGAGAAATGTTGCTTTGGTTTTATCTTGAAACCACTTTGGGTAGAAATCATATGTCCTAACATTTCTGGCGGAAGTACTAATGCGTTTTGCGTGTACGATTGCGTCAGTTGGTCACTTGGCCTAGTAGCAGTATGTGTTTTAATATGTATGTAAACCTGTGTGTGGTATGATGACGCAGAGGAAAGATCGAAAGTGAGCAGGAAGGCTATATGATGTGTGTGTGTGTTTTTCTATGGTTTATCAATAGTGATGCCAACAAGAGAAATGGCAGACAGTTACTTTATATAAAACAGCACAGGCCGAACCACTGTTGTTTTTTTACCACTGTACTGCACTTTTAGTTACTTATTTCCTCTAAGCAAGTTACTAAGCAACAGTCCCAAGAACATGCTGGAGGTCTTGAGGCCTCTTTAGCCACACACGACGGTGGTGGGTGGCGGAAATAACCACCAAAGTAGTCGCCTCGCTCACATGCTTGCAAGGACAAGGGCAGTCCGCAGTGCAGATGTTGGGTCTTCTTGAACTGTCTGTATACTGGTACATTTCCGCTGTGCTGTTATTAGCAACGAGGCCATTACAAAGACATGGTTTGTGTGGGTTGCGTCATGGTTGTTCTGCTGTGTGTCAAGAGTTCACGGCAGGCCTTCAGGTCACTTTAAACACATTTAGATTCTCATGATGCAATGACACATGCATTTTTGTGAGCTCAAGTAGGTCAGATTCAGAGGATGACCAGATAGCACTCTGAACTTATGCCCCTAGCTGTTGTAATGTGATGATGTTATTCTCTTGCTTTGTGACGGTTGCCTTTGGTTTGGCACTTGAGGTTTATATATCAGACACTATCTGGGACTGAAGAAAGATTTTGCTTCAAGAACACAAATGGCATGTTTTGAAAGCACAGGGCAGAGTTTTGCCCACAGAAGTAGGGCAAGACTGCAAAAATTCAAGACTGCATTTGCAGATTGAGATACTTTGAAAAACCTACAGCAAATTGAGGCATAGTGTGTCTGGGTATGAATAATTTGAATATAATGAATATATATATACAGTTGTGCTTAAAATTATTCATACCCTTGGTAAATATGACCAAAGAAGGCTGTGAAAATAAATCTGCATCGTTAATCCTTTTGATCTTTTATTTTAAAAATGTACAAAAATCTAACCTTTCATTGGAGAATAAGAATTTTAAATGGGGGGAAAATCTCATTACCCAGGTGAAAGTACACTTCTATAATGTACTTAAAGTGCTCTATTTTCATGCACTAATTTTGTACTTAATATACAAAAAATTATTCTTTAGTACTTCTTAAGATAATCTTAAGAACATCTCAACTGTGCTATTTTGAGACACCATGAAATATGAACTAAAATGTGTTTTTTACATACTACCTCTGTATTAAAAAAATGTATTTAGTTACCATTTGTAGTACACTATGGGTTCAAATGTACTATAAGTGGTAACTAAATACATTTTTTAAATACAGAGATAGTATATCAGAAGCTTGGTTTTGTGCTCAGTGACCCATTTTTATTTGGATTTTGATGTTTGTTTTTGTATCATTGTCCTGTTGGAAGAACCATATAATGTTTGAAAAGTAACTGACACTACTGGAATTTCAAACGGGACAGGTTCTATGGTTAGATGAAATAAAAAAAAATAAAAAAAAATGGGTTTGGTGCACACATGAAGATGGGTTTGGTGCACACAGGAATAAAAATATATAGCAATATACTGCTGTATCTTTAATGCTGTGGGCCTCATTTTCTGCCAGAGATCCTGGATCTTGTTTACATGGCATCATGGATTCTATCAAATACCAAAAGATAAAAAATCAAAACCTGACTGTTCCTGCTAAAAGTCATGTAATGGGCCAGAGTTGGATCTTCCAACAGGACAATGCAAAAACAAACATCAAAATCAAAACAAAAATGTGTCACTGAGCACAAAACCAAGCTTCTGCCATGACCATCCCAGTTCCTTGACCTGAACCCCATAGAAAATGAATGGGGTGAACTGAAGAGAAGAAGCACCTACATGGAGCTGGGAATCTGAAGGGGTCTGGAGAGATTCTGTAAGAAGGAATGGTCTCTGATCTCTTGTCTCCAAACTCTTCTAGCATTATAGGAGAAGACTCAGAGCTGTATTCTTGGCAAAAGGAGGTTGCAAAAAGTATTGAATAAAAGGGTATGATTAATTGTGAGCAATGTATTAGAGAAAAACATTTATTTCATAATGAGATTGTTCCCCCATTTTAAATTTTTATTCTCCAATGAAAGGTTGGATTTTTGTACATTTTTTAAATGAAAGATCAAAAGGATTAACGATGCAGACTTATTTTCACAGCCTTCTTTGGTCATATTTACCAAAGGTATGAATAATTTTGAGTACAACTGTGTGTGTGTGTGTGTGTGTATATATATATATATATATATATATATATATATGATGTTTCATTAACAAAGTTCAGGAGGAGCATGTTCAGATAATTAACCTAATTAACACAGGAGGAGCTTATTCAGTTAATCAACTCAATTAGCATCAGGAAGTATATATACAGCAGACTTTCCTCAGCCCTGTCCACATGAACACAGGTATTTTCAAATCCGCAGCTTTTTTTATGCGGTTTGGCTGTTCGTCCACATGCAAACGCAATATCCGGTGACTGAAACCGAACCTTTTTGAAAACTCCGGCCAGGGTGAAGATTTTTAGAAAAAACAGCGTTACAGCGTTGTCATGTAGATGGTGAAACCGGAGATTTTGGCCAGTGACATCGGAGTGCACACTGTTATCTCATTTGTTTGACGTCAGATTGTGCGCCGCTATCTCCTTTGTTTACGTGAGGCGAGTCTGTGCAATGAAGGACGTAGCCAAAATATTGCTGCTAATAACTGTGCTAACAGGGAATATAACATGAATACACATACATGCACAGTTCTCCCATTATATTGCGGAACAGAGGCGTCAGAATGCAATACTACGCTGTTTTTAAAAAAAAATTTTTTTTACTTTGAATGAATATGTCACATTGTATTGTTCTGGTTTATGGAATTAATAATAATAATAGTAATAGTAACAAAATGCTTAATAAAATGACAATGTTGTTAGCCTACTGAACCGGTAATAAACTTTTTTTCAGGCTTCTGATTGGCCAACATGGCTTTTGACTGCGCTTCATAGCATGTTTTTGCGATTTCATGTGGACGGAGATTTTTTTTAAAACCGTGCTTGTGTGGACGCGATTTTTTTAAAAAAACGAAGAAGGAAAAACTCTGTTTATAAAAATACCCGTGTACGTGTGGACTAGGCCTCAGTTCTATGACAGTTTTCCAGCATCCTTCCACCACCCCATCTCATCACTTATAACTATTCCTATCCCAACCTAGGATGGGGGGAGGGGGAGTACTCTGGGTTCGGGCCATATTCCGAGCTCAGAGCCCTCCCCTCGGACAGCACGCCAAATACGCATAACCTTTACTCTATTTAATTATACGTAAGTGTGAACTTGTGAAATATAGAACTTTTATTTGTATGTATCTTATAAGTAAGTATATAATTATGTAAGTATTTTTCGCTTACTATATAGTAGAAAAGTATGCATATTTGGAATAGAAAATGTGCATCATAAGGTGTGTACCGTCCCAGAGTCCACACCCACCACCCATAATCTCTGTGGCTTTGAGTAAAATCTCTGTAAAGCTGCTGACCTGATGTTTTTTGTTTTTCCACATCTACTCTGTGTGTGTCTGTATCCACCTCCATGTTGAAGTCATTGTTTCAGAGGTGCACACCTGGGATAGAGGTCAGCAGAAAACTTGGGAAATACCTTCTCTGCGTCCTCTGAGGCTTGTGCATTTCAGATTTATATCTCAGTGCCAGGGGATCAAGATAAAAAGGCGGCTAGAAGTCAGGTCTGGGTCTCATTCGTTTGGAGTTTAATAACTGGAGCCCTGGGAAGTATAAAAACAGTTATGGCATTAGTTCACCACTCATTCGCCCAGCCTATAGTCTGATCCCTGAGCTCGTAAACCACAGCACATTACTGAAACACACAACTTTCATCGGGAAACTCCTGGAGCTCTCACCTCATTCAGCCATGTTGCAGAATCTCTGTTTTCTCCAGTTTCACACATGCTGTGAAAAAATCCTCTTCAGAACAAATCAAGATGCTTTAGTTTATAGTTTAGTGCCAAACCGCTCAGCTAACCATTAAAAAAACTCCAAGGCCTGGCTAAGTCTGACAAACAACATACAGACAAGGTCAGAGTTGTTGCTGCCAGGTCAAATAACTTGTGTATTCATGTCAGTCATTTCACACAGGTATTGAATGACCAGCAGTCTTACAGAATTGCAAACCTCAGTATACTTGTTGTTAGTCTAGCATGTAAAGGCCTGTTCACACCAAATGCGAGACAAATCACATGGGAAAGGTGCATTCACACCAGGAATATGTCACGACAGGGGCTAGAACCCAGAATGTGTTGCTGGTAGCCCCGAGCTCTAACCACTACACCAAGGAGCAGTGTAGACCCAAATTGCAGAGAATCACAAGAGGCAGGATTGGAGAAAAACAGTCTTTACTTAATGTCCTTCTTGAATAAACACAGAAATTAAGCATCAAAAACAGGGCTGAAGAAGGTACAGATCCATAAGGTGAAGATAGGCTTCTGGAAAAGAAGGAAATTGGATGAACTTTGTTATCTGTAACTGATCTCTGAGAGAGCACTGCTCCTACTCCCACTTCAGATGCATCCACTTCAACAATAAAAGGTAATTCAGGGTCTGGGTGTACCAAGATTGGGGCAGAAGAGAACAGTTTCTTTAATTTGTCGAAAGACTTCAGAGCTTCAGCAGTCTACGAGTGGGTGAACCTTTTGTAAGCGCGGAAATGGGTGCTGCAATTGTGCTGAAGTTACGAATAAACTTCCTGTAGAAATTGGCAAAGCCAAGAAATCTCTGTACCTGCTTCAGTGTTTTGGGCTGGGGCCAGTTGGTGATGGCAGATGCCTTCCTTAGTTCTATCTGGATGCCTTTTTGAGAGACAACATAGCTTGGGAATGAGACTTGAGACATGAAACTCACACTTTTCAAGCTTTACGAAAAGATGATTCTCAAGTAGCTTCTTCAGAACCTGTTGGACATGGTGAATGTGTTCCTGTAGAGAGTTTGAGAAGATTAATATGTCATCTAGATAGACAAATACAAACCGATTCAACATCTCCCTCAAGACATAATTGATGAAGGCTTGAAACACTGCTGGGGCATTAGCTAACCCAAAGGGCATGACTTGGTATTCCCAGTGGCCCTACAAGTGTCAGATCTGGTAGATTATTCAAGGAACGAACACTCACCTCTTCAATAGCTGCCAGAATTTCTTTATTCCCAGCCACAAAGGAAGCAAAGAGGTGCAGGAGTCCTTACATGCTGAACCCCAGTCAAGAAGAGTTCCTGAGGTCCAGGAATATTGAGGGTTGTGAAGCCGCAACCGGGGTAACCCAGGATAAGGGGTTCTCTGGAAGATTCAATAAGATAAAAGGAGATTGTTTCATGATGGTTAGCTTCAATGGTTAAACACAGAGGAACTGTTCTAAATTTGATCATTCCAGACCCAATAGGTCTGCCATCCAGGGCTTCAATTTTCCAGGATGAAGGACAAGTCTCATAGGGGATACACATCTTCTTTGCCAGTTCAATGTCCAAAAAATTGTCAGCTGCACCTGAATCCACAAATTCAGGGCAGGAAGAGCGCATGTAACCAGACCCTCCACAGTAGAAACAATGACCCTCTCTCATGCGTCTCTCTCTCTCTTTAGGTGATAGGCGAGTCCTGCCCAGCTGCATTGGTTCTTCCTCTGTCTGTTGGTTGAGATGAACAATTTCTGGAACATTTGGAGGTGATAACATGGGCATGACTTGGGGAGTGCAACGTTATCTTCTCCTCTCACGAATTCGGTTATCAATGCGGATGGCCAAGGTTATGAGTTCCTCCAGACTTGAACCCCAGTCTCTACTGGCTAGTTCATTCTTTACATCTTCAGAAAAACCACGGTAGAAGGTTGAGAGAAGAGCCTCTGAATCTCATTTACTCTCAGAAGCCAGAGTACGGAACTCAATGGCATAATCGGCCACAGATTGATGCCCCTGGCGTAGGTCAAGCAGCCTTCTTGCTGCCTCACGGCCACTGACTGGATGGTCAAACACCTGTTGAAGAGTCTCTGTGAACACCTTTAGATCTGAGAAAATGGGGGACTGTTGTCTCCAAAGAGCTGAGGCCCAGTCCAGGGCACAATCACACAACAGGGAGATTATATATGCAATCCTAGCCTTCTCAGAAGAAAAGAAAGAGGGTTGAAGTTCAAAGATCAGAGACACTTGAGTCAGGTACCCTTACAGGTACCGGGCTTCCCATCGTAGTGCTGAGGGGCTGGGAACATTTCTGGATAAATATTGTTTCGGACCAAATTAAAAAGTATGTTCTCTATAGACCTTATGCGCCAGAGAAACAAGCGCACCGCCATCTTTATAATATTGTCTTTGAACTTCCGTTTTTGCAGTAGCTCTGTATATTTCTATGGCATCGCTGTCAAAGAATATTTAGCTGGTGAAGTGAATTTACTTGTTGTAGAGTTCATGGAAGTTATCATGAGCATTGTTATGTTTAAAGCAGATGCCTTAACAAATGTCAGTAGACCGGGAAGATTTTAAAATGAGCAGTTCATTCATAAATACGTAAAATTGCTGTGGAAATACAAACCGGAAGACAAAAGCCAACGAGCGCAGCGCTGAAAAGGGGCGGGGCTACATAAGGTCTATAATATAAATTTTATCTGGACATACTACATCTGTCATGTTGTCATGTGACTTTGAGCATCAGTTGTGTCACTTCACTGTCATTCAACTCCTCCCATGGAATCATGGGATAATAAAGTGTCCATTGAATGCACACTTTAGAATCTCACCGGAATTAGTAGGTCATCCAGGTACTTTAGGCTTACTGCTTTATGAATATTGTGAATTCAGATTCATATTACTCATATTGCTCTGTTCCAGTGTTATTTTAGTCATTGGGATAATATTTTGAATTCAATATTTTGAATTTTTTTATTCTGTATCTCAAGTTAGTTAAAGTTATAGTTATTTTGTTGAGTTTTTGTCATTTTTATTTTTTTTTATTTTTTATTTTTTTTTTTTTTTTAAATCTGCATAGTTTTTATTAATTTTTATTTCAGTTTTAGTTATTTTAGCACATCAAAGTTAAACTAAATGAAAATGACAAATGTTTTTTATTAACTATATATACATTTTTATATTTATTTTATTTCAAATAATGTTTATTTTATTTCAATATTTTTAGATTTAGTTAACTATAATAATGTTGGATAAACTCTGACCCAGTCTGATAGCACTCAGAGAGGACCTGCCTGCGAACTTGAGTGTGCAAACATAAGCATGCAGGGTTGGAGGATGTTTTTGACATGATAAATTCCACTTTTTTGGCATTTTGGCAGAATAGGGTAAAAATTTTCTCAGTAAATGCCAGGACTGTTTGCGCTACAGCGGGTGCTATTTGCCCTGAAAGCGGACATTCCGACTATGGGAGTGTGATTTACGGCCTCTCTGTGTGGACACTTTACCTCTGCTCTCTCTGATAGGCAGAAACAAGAAAAACAATCTTTTATGGACCATTTTAATCTCATTTTAAAAACATGTTTTCTCCCACACTTTCATTTCCAAAGATAACCGTGAGCTCAATAACTGTGCGACCTCTTGACCCTGAGTTTCTGAAAAATCTGACTAAAATGGATAAGAGTACATTACATAGCCAGATGAAAAACAAGTAGCTAAGACATTTTTGTATAGTTTTTCTTCATAAATCAAGTGGCTTAATTGATCATTCTCTTTGTGGAATGAAACCCAACCGAGGCTATCCCTTGATTAGTGTACGTGCTGTTTCAAACGTCTTTGGCGCAGTGCTGAATGGAAAGCATGGGAAATAGGATAATTCTTCATAGCACACACAGTAACAGCGAGGACAAAAAAAGCCCTGCATTCTTTAATCATAGATCGGTTAGTGTCCGTTCCAAGTATTAGACCCACTTAATGCAGTTCAAATAAAGCAAACAGACTGCTTCCACGACGCACAGACACACACACCCTGCTATTATTGCGGCAGAACTCAAGAGGTGGTGAAGTCATTGTAATTGTTTAGGCTGCCAAAGATGAACTGAGGAAGAGAGGTATGTGACGTTAAGGCATATATCATGGCTGAAGTTTAAAACAGACCTTGCATCAGAGCAACTCTGTTTAGATATCATCCAATAGCTATTCACTGCTCCAGACACCTCGAATAGCAATAGTTCCATCGCCAGATGACAGGGTTTATTTCAAAGGCGCTGAGAAGCAATGCATCTTACATGTGATTTGAAGTCATTTACAGAAAATAAACTAGGAAGTCATACTCCATAAGTAATCAGGATTAGGAAAGATTTAACATTCCAGAATACACACACACATTGGGTTTCCATGTTTTATGGGGACTTCCCATAGACATAATGATTTTTATACTGTACAAACTGTATATTCTATTCCCTAACCCTAAACCTAACCATCACAGAAAACTTTCAGCATTTTCACATTTTCAAAAAACATCACTTAGTATGATTTATAAGCTGTTTTCCTCATGGGGAAACAAGGACAAGGATTTTGGATATTACCATCTTGGTGGGGACATTTTTCACACACATTTTTTGCTTTTGCATTGCTTGCCATGGATTTTTCTTTACAATTTATGAATTTTCAGAAATAGAGTCTTAAAGGGTTAGTTCACCCAAAAATGAAAATTCTGTCATTGATTACTCACCCTCATGTCATTCCACACCCGTAAGACCTTCGTTCATATTATTGAATAAAGTTGTTATTTTGTTTTTTTGGCGCACAAAAAGTATTCTCATCGCTTTATAATATTAAGGTTGAACCACTGTAGTCACATGAACTCTTTTAAATATGTCTTTATTACCTTTCTGGACGTTTGAAAGTGTAAATTAACTTGCTGTCAATGGAGGCCTCACTGAGCCAACGGATTTTATCAAAAATATCTTTATTTGTGTTCCGAAGATGAACGAAGGATTTACACATGTGGAACGACATGAGGGTGAGTAATAAATGACAGAATTTTCATTTTTGGGTGAACTAACTCTTTTAATAAACATTAAGCAGCATGCCAGAAACACCCACAGATTAGTTGAATGTTTTTATCAGTGAAAGGGTGAGAGATTAATGCTAGATATTCAGAAAAACACACATTTTTTTTTTTTTTTTTCATCCTAATTTTTATGCCAAGGTGTATGAATTATATGTTCACCTTGGATAACTCTTGGTTTCTCTCCAGCTTCCGGAGTCTATCCATCAGTGAATGACCCGCATTAGGCCCTTCAGAGGCCCTCTAATCATTTTCTCGTGTCCAAGATTTAAAGGAGATTTTATTCAAAATATGAGGTCATTAGAGGTTAGAAAACACTGAGAACACCCTTTTTGCTGTAAAATGTTGACATGTTACCCATGCCACATGCACAATATCTGTGAGAGCTCTGAAATGTTAAACTGGTCACTACCACACACAGACTTCACCTTTGGAGCTGTTAAAAGCAGGCCGCCATATTCACTGAAGCTAAACTTGAACTTCTAAATTAAAGAAAAACATTTTCCTAACTAACTTCAGAAACTCACTAAAGTCTATTTCTAATTTTACTTCATAAGGTTCACAGGATTAACTGTGACAGCTAGACAAACTCCTATAGTACATACTGTATTGAAAAATGTCAAAGAAAATAAACAAGTCCTGCATGCTGCAGGACAAACAACCCCAGAATTCCAGAGCGATCTGGTGTACTGTGTGGTCAGTGAACAGTTACAAAGAGCCCCTGTGTCTGTGAGGGTGGTGAAACGGGGCCTTACGAACATTCCAGCGGACATAAGAAGGCTTCTCTCTCTACGGCCGTTCGAGCGGCTGTTTTCGTAAGCTACTTTAGAATGTTTGCGCAACTGCTGTTGACCACTTTATTAAAAATATCTTTTGATGCTGAAGCTATGTCCAGCAATGGGGTCGGCTCAAACTGGTTTGCGAGGAGAAACAACGTTTTGTGGCGAATGAACGAAGCGTCTGTCAATAGGCCCAGCTCGCAACTACGGTTTGAGCTCAGGGAGCACTTTTGCAATCCGTCTCTGTTTGCCCAGGATGTAAGCGAGACGTACAGTGTTCGCACACACTCACCTGTCGAATTCAGGCTTTATGCCACCTCACTTCCTCAAACACGCATTTGTGATCTCTCTAGCCCACCTGTATTTCTGTTAATCTGTCTGGACAGAGGTAAGACAGACAGAAAAAAACACAAAACGGAAACGGAGTAGCCTGCGTGAGATTGTGACGAAAGTAACAGTATGCTGTGAGTCAATAAATGCTTTGCTGTGGGGGAATCTGTGAGTGTAAGAGAGTTTGTCTATCTGGGAACTATGAATATGTGTTATTAGAACAGGGCTCTATGGAAAGCTACAGGGTCACAAAGCAGCTTTAAGGTCTGTTTTTATTGACTCTTCATTTTTATAGTAAATCCAATTTTATATATATATTGATTATTATTATTGTTATAAGAATGGCAACAGTACACCATACAAAATTTAGTTAACAATTCAGTTTAATTCAATGTGATACATTCTGTTTCTTTGTTTGTGAAATCTACTAGCAAATTCTGAGTGAAAACTGTTTTGACACCAAATTTTCTTCAGTATATATATCATGATAGCTATTTTTGCTATAAATTCAACCTCAAAAATTGTATATATAACATAAATTAAGTGCTTTCCTGTTGATCAAACAGTAAAGTGTGGAGCTAGCAACGCCAGGGAATGCAAAAACTGATACAAATGTATATACCTTAAATGCAGTGTAAGCTGCTTTGGATAAAAGCCTCTTCTAAATATGTAAGTGAATATAAATGAAATGTACTTATTTTTATGGTATTATATTGTTTTTTTTTTAATTTTTATTTGGAACTTGATGGATGCAAACCAAAATAGTACGAATGATAGTATGAATATAGTATAATAGGTACAGCGGATTTTCTACCAGACGTGCCACAAAAAATTACATGCACTGAACAGTGCTGTATTCATGTCTTTTTGTTAGGGATAAGGTGTTGTGCTTGATAAAGGGTGTCTAATACATGTGAGAGGGACAGAACAACTTCCTTCTGTCTGGCTTCAGTGTAGTCAGGTCTTTGACCCTTGACCTCTGATCCCTAAGTCTGTCTGTTGAACTACCTATAATAACCTACATTGATCCATATTACTACCCCTACAGGCCTAGAAGACACAGGACCTGTTCAAATGCATAGAATAGAATAGAATAGAATAGAATAGAATAGAATAGAATAGAATAGAATAGAATAGAATAGAAGGTCAAAAAGTTTTTACAAGAGCCTGTTTGTGTCTAACTGTATTTACATGTTTTCCTTCCAAAGGAAACCATGTGCAGCTTTAGAGCTTGAGCTGCATCCCATACTGTGTTACTTATGTAACATGAAGAATGTAAAGGCTGGAATACACTACACAACTCAAAATCTGAAGAGATTTTAAAACATTAAACATTAAGACTTTGTAAATTGTTACAGAGAAAAAATGGGCATCATACACTAAATGACTGAGGATATCACACTATCAGCTTTCTCGAGTACATAAAAATACATAAACCTTCAGACCTCTTTTGCCAGAAGACTTATGACAAATGAAAATATGTTCTAAAACTGGCTCCAACTGTCAAACATGTTTGATATCCTCCAATTGCATTGAATCATACGTCTAAAGTTTAAAATAAATCTGTGCCCATCATACACAACAAAATTTCTGCCAGTCTGCAGATTTTAGGAGGTCAGAGTTGAAAGATTTAACAGATTAAATCTTTCAAATCTGACGTCCCTAAATCTGCAGACTGGCTCTGACTTTAAACAACTCGTGTTGACAAGTGCAGACTGCAAATTAGGGCAAAAATCTGGGGAAAATCATGTAGTGTATTCCAGCCATAATGAATAGTTTACATAAAATAATAATACAAAAATGCCAATTAAAAAATATTTTTGTTGCTCTTTTAAAAGTGAATGGTGGCTGTAAATCAAAATTTTCATAGGATAATTACTTAAAGGGTTAGTTCACCCAAAAATGAAATTTCTGTCGTACTCACCCTCATGTCGTTCCACACCCGTAAGACCTTCGTTCATCTCCGTAACACAAATTAAGATATTTTGATGAAATCCGAGAGGTTTTTTTATCCTCCATTGAAAGCAACGACATTACCGTCATTCACGGTCCAGAAAATTAGTAAAAACATTGTTACACACATAAACACAGAAGCTCTGCTACGAAAATGGTATATGAGAATGACAGGGGACTGACGAATTTGTTGAATAAAATCATTATTTTTGTTTTGTTTTTGCGCACAAAAAGTATTCTTGTCGCTTCATAACATTATGGTTGAACCACTGTAGTCACGTTGACTATTTTAACAATGTTTTTACTACTTTCTGGACCTTGAATGACAGTAATTTCGTTGCTTTCAATGGAGGATAAAAAAACCTCTCAGATTTCATCAAAAATTAATTTGTGTTCCAAAGATGAATGAAGGTCTTACAGGTGTGGAACGACATGAGGGTGAGTAATTAATGACAGAAATTTCATTTTTGGGTGAACTAACCCTTTAAATTTGCCCCAAACTACTTTTATGATGGCCCTTTTTGGAGCTTGAGAGCCTCTGGTCCCCATCCACTTTTACTGTATGGAAGAAAGTGGCACAGACTGTTTACAAAACTTCTCCACTTGTGTTCCATTGATGAAATAAAGTATTTGGAATGACATCATGGTGAATAAATGCTGACAACATTTTCATTTTTGGGTGAACTGTCTCTTTAAAGCATATTCAGTACTGTGTCTGGCCTAATGTTAGTTAGTGGAAGCTCAAGATAGAGGCAGTTCTTACCATGATGGAAAACAGGAAAAGGAAAAGTGGTATTTGTTAATGTATTTGCAGGCGCTGAACTCAGGGCAGTTGAGTCCTGGGTCTGAAAGTGATATTGTCTGGAAATGGAAAGAAAGCTGGTTTTGCACGGACAACAGCTCAGCAGCGCTCTGTTTTGAGTTTCCAGCATGCGATTTTAACAACAAACAGTGTCTGCTGACATGGTAACGTAGGCTGTTATGCTTTACTCTGGCAAAGCTGATGTCACTCACTTGGCAGGGTGGATCCTATTTACATCACTCATTTCTATCCATTTTTCTGTTTGCTTTGACGCAATTTGCCATGATTTCTTGAGGCATGTGGCACCATCCAGCTAGTCGGACACGAAATACACAAGTCATTTAACTCCCTAATCCAAGAAAAATTTCAACACTGAGTCCTCCAAATAAGATTGAATGAAACAATGCCATCCAACGTGTTTTTTCTGGACAGGACTCCAGCCAGAAGGGAAAAGGACAGGTGGAAGGAAATGTTTGCCGTCAGTCGTGTGCGTCACTAGCATTGGCACCTCAAATGTTCCACATTCCTTGCAGACCTGAGAGGAATCCTGAACATCCCGAGGCCTTGTTGCCAGATTCAAAAACACCGTGGAGTAGACTAACCCTCATCGTAAACTTAACTCAAAGCTCATGCATCAGGACTTGAGGCCTGGGGCAAGACGTGAACTGTATTTTTACAGTGCTCAAATATGCTCTTTCATGAGCAAACACACAACATCTGCACACATGGAGCCGCTACAGCATGGACGACGCGATCGCTCCAAAGTAAAGTTTGCATTCCGTGGAGGTTTTGATGAATTTGACAGAATGTGTTGTGGAAGAGCCCCTTGAATCCGCCCGTAAGCAAATCCTGGCTGGAACCGTTTTATTGGGCAGGGGAGGAATGTACGTTTCGAACAAGAGTTGTAGCTTTTTGGTTTGCAGTTATTTCCTTTCCCTCCGGATAAAGATAAATACAGAAATGTATTTCCCGTGGGCTGGCACAGTGTCTAAAAATATGGCTGGCAGAACACTCTGGTACATTTGGCGGGATTCTGACAGGGATCAAAGACAAATGAACCTGGGCTTGAGTTCTACTCTGAAGTAGTTAACAAAACAATTAGTTAACAATAACAACGCTGACTGTACTGCATTAAAATAATAATCGATATATTGATGATAATATATTTATGTAATACAGAATATATTAGTGCAGTGCAGTAATATATTAAAGGGTTAGTTCACCCAAAAATGAATATTATGTCATTAATTACTCACCCTCATGTCGTTCCACACCCGTAAGACCTTCGTTCATCTTCGGAACACAAATTAAGATATTTTTGATGAAATCCGATGGCTCAGTGAGGCCTCTACTGCC
This sequence comes from Ctenopharyngodon idella, assembly GCF_019924925.1. Taxonomy (NCBI): domain Eukaryota; kingdom Metazoa; phylum Chordata; class Actinopteri; order Cypriniformes; family Xenocyprididae; genus Ctenopharyngodon; species Ctenopharyngodon idella. The sequence continues at coordinate 17,195,083 of NC_067239.1, read as the reverse complement.
AGCAATGTCACCAAACCTCTTAAGATCCAGAAAGGTACTCAAAACACATTTAAAACAGTTCATGTGAGTACATTGTTTCTACCTTAATATTATAAAGTGACGAGAATACTTTTTGTGCGCCAAAAAAACAAAATAACAACTTTTCAACAATATCTAGTGATGGGTGATTTCAAAACACTGCTTCATGAAGCTTTACGAATCTTTTGTTTCGAATCATTTGTTCAGAGTGCCAAAGTTACGAGATTTCAGCAGTTTGGCAGTTTGATACGCGATCCACTGATTTGAAACAAAAGATTTGTAAAGCTTCATGAAGCAGTGTTTTGAAATCAGCCATCACTAGATATTGTTGAAAAGTTATTTTGTTTTTTTGGCGCACAAAATGTATTCTTGTCACTTCATAACATTAAGGTTGAACAACTGTAGTCACATGAACTGTTTTAAATACGTCTTTAGTAGCTTTCTGGGCATTGAAAGTGTTAATTATCTTGCTGGCAATGCAGGCCTCACTGAGCCATCGGATTTCATCAAAAATATCTTAATTTGTGTTCAGAAGATGAACGAAGGTCTTACGGGTGTGGAACGACATGAGGGTGAGTAATTAATGACAGAATTTAAATTTTTGGGTGAACTAACCCTTTAATGCAGTACAGGAAAAAAAAGAAGCTTAAACACACCAAAATGATTTGGACACATTTCAGCTAGCTAGACCGGCTGAGAAACCAGCTAAATCAGCGTAAACCAGCGAACTAGTTTTTTTTTTTTTTTTTTTTTTCCAGCAGAGCCCATTATCAGAAAACAGTTTGGTTTTAGGCCTATTGAAGGATATTTAGGTCATTCATGGTCCCAGACTACAGTACTCTGGTTACATTCAAACTCCTAATGAGGAAACCAAGATTGGGAGATAAACAGTTGGTTTTACCTCAGCAACAGCAGTTTGGAGCATGTGCTGTGCCTCAAAGCTCCTCATTCCAAAGTCATATAATATTTAGATAAATCTAATCGTGTTATGAGCTTCCCAGGATGTATGGATGTCACATCTATTTTAAGCAAATAGTCTTAGTCAGTTGTCCTTCAGGGATGAATTCCAGTAATGCTTTGACTATTTTGTAACATAGTTGATCCTTAAAGTGACATATGGAATATTTTTATCTGGTTATTCTGAGTTTCAGCGCCATTATGAATTACTGTCAGAATAAAAAAGTACATACGCGAGGACAGAATGTACTAAAGGAGCAGATGGGTTTTGTCATTTACAAGTGTAACAAAGCAAAGGGCTTTGAACGGAACAAAAACTTGAAATGATACTTGAAAAAGACGTTACTAGCCAATAAAAGGACTTATTCAGTGTGTCTGACACTTCAGAAAAACTGATGTTGAACAATCTGACATTTAAATCTACTCACTAGTAGTGCCATGGGGGATTTTTTTTGGACATGTGCCATGTAGGTACCATGGTATTCTTGGAAGTATCTTATAAATGCCATGGTTTATTAATTTCAGTACCATAGTGTATGTCAGAGTACCATGGTATTGCCTTCTGATAGTAGGCTACTGCCACAGTAGTCTTTTGTAACATAATAATAATAATTAAAAAAAATAGAATGGTATAATATTTATATACCATTGTATTCACAGAAATAAAGATGTGTGGAAACACTGTGGAACGTTTTTGTAAGTTTTATAATAAACTAAAAAAGTATGTTTCATAATACTTTTATTATGATAAAACTTAACTAAAAATTCCAGGGGGAAAAAAGTAAATAATCTCTGTTGTTTAAACATTCCCTAATGAACCATAAGTAATTTCCATCCCTGGCAAACACCGCCCTCTGCTGGCTCTTATTGGAATTAACATCATCTGAAATATTGTGAAGCTACACAGAATGTCCACAAAAGTCATGCCAGGTTTTCGGTCTCTTATATAAATTAAATAATAATAATAATTCATCATTAATAACGTCAACAACATAAATATTACAAAATGTATTCATACCAAACAGTTGGCAGAAATTTATATAAAGCCTACAACTCTGACTTTGACTTAGTCAAAATGGAAACACAATCAACAGGAAGTTGCCTTGGCACCACAGGATGTGTTAGCTTTCTCATTACCCTGCCATATTCTCAACTCTCTGTGATGTTCCATTACAAGAATCTAAACCTCAGTTAAAGTTCACCTCAGACTGGAAGACTACTAGACTCCCAAACATGACTTTTTCAACCAAGTCTCTCTACTTTATATAACCCATTTCAAGCCACAATATAAACAATAACTCAACCACAAATACATGTTTAAAAAACTGTCTTTTAATCCTTGTTTCTTTACATTAGTTGAGAGATTTTGGACACCATCTAAACATCCGTGGTTCCTGTGATGTGGCTAAACTGATGAAGATTTGTGTTCCCACACCAAAGCCTGGAAATTCTCAGTCACAAAACCTCTTTTCACGGCTCCAGCTGACAAGAAGAAGTGTAGCCCCAAACCAAAGGCTATTGTCCTTGTATTACATCAGTGACTTCCTCTCCTAAACTCTACTATGACCGCAACCTCCTATAGCGGCCCGTTAACTAATGCCTGACTGCTGTTTTCCATAGGCCAATTATAATTGGACTAAACATACCAACATAAAAGACACAAGTCTTTTGAAGAAGAAGAAAGAGTGATTCATGATTCCTCTCCCTTCCTCTTTCACTCTTAGGTTGACATTTGTGGTAACACAACTAGCACTTCATTAGTGCCATCTTGGGCTAAGCATCTTCTGAAACAGTAAACAAGTAACAAATCTTACCGCTCTTGAAGAACATCTTGGGGCTGGGTTGGAAAGTGTTAGGAATGAGAGATTGAGGGAAGAAAACCGTTCTGTGGCATTCTCGAGCACACATTGGCACATTTTTGCCGTAGTGGTGTGTGTGAGTGAGAGAGCCTGGAGGCCTTAACAAGAGATGTTCCGTGCTGTACCAGGGACTCCCAGGCAGTAACAGTGGGCTTACAGTACCCTGCTGTAACAGTGGATAAATCTACTGCGAGCCTTCAGAACAATCACATCCCTTCAGCTTCAAATTTAAGGACTGTAAAATACATCCTGACTAGTTCAAGTCCTGAAGAGGAGTCCATTTCTGATCCTATTTTTGTACCAGTCCGAATTATGCCATATAAAATTCACAATTGTGTCACTTTTTTTTCCCTTAAAAGACTTAAATGTATGCTTGTCAGCAAGCAAAGATGTTGTTTGGCTTGAGAAAACTTTTGTGTCCTTTTTATAAGGCATAGTTCATCCAAATTTAAAACAAAAAAAAAAAACATTTACTCGCCATCATGTCATTCCAAACCTGTTCAACTTTCTTTGATCTGCAGAAAAAAAGAAGATATTTTGAAAAATTTGGGGGGTCCAAAACAATGCTAAACCCCATTTAATTTCATTGTATGGAGGAAAAAAAAAAAAAAAAAAATCTCCTTTTATGTTCCAAAGAAGATAGATAGTCATACATGTTTGGAACACCATGTGGGTGCATAAATGATGAATGTAAGTGTGTGTGTGTGTGCGCATGTTTTTTTGTGATTTATGAGCACACAAATTTGTATAATGACATGGGTATTACGACGTAAACATGAAATATGAGGACATTTCATGAGTCCTCATATTTAAAATAGCTCTAAAAACATACTAAACAATGTTTTATTAAAAATGTAAAAATGCAGAATGTTTTCTGTGATGTGTAGGGGGATAGAATGTAGAGTTTGTACAGTATAAAAACCATTACGCCTATGGAATGTCCTCACAAAGATAGCAAAACAAACCTGTGTGTGTGTATTTATAGGACATTCGTCAAATTATGTGCTTTTGTTTTATACGGAGGAATAATTTTTATTTTCAGATGAACTACACCTTAAAAGCAAAAAAGCAAGCAAACTGAATTGAATAATGCAAACAGAATTAAAAAAAAAAAAAAAAAAAACAGTAAACATAAAAATGAGTCTGTGTCATTTCATTAAAAACTCCAGCTACAAATAAAGCCTCTAAATATTACAAGAATATATACAAGAAATAAACATTTATTGCTTCAAAGACATAGACAGCGTATAAAAATGTAATAGCATTCATTTATGAAACACACTTTTAGCTTATAATGAGAGGAACACAGTTCGCAGAGCTCTGGACTGAACGCTTTTGCACATGTTATTTTTAAGGCAGTTTTCACTTTTAATAAAACTACCAGTATGAATGAGAGACATGTACTGTATTAAAAAATATACACCACTTCTGAGGAGTTCTGCATGACAGTGCTTGAAGTAGTTTTTTGAAGTCATTGGGGTCCAAAACTACATTAGACCTCACTTTATTAGACAAAAACAAAAAACATTTTTCTAAATATCTTCTTTTGTGTTCCACAGAAGAAGTTGCGGAGTTGGAACGGTATGAGAGTGAGTAAATGACATAATTTTTCATTTTTGTTCTCTTTAACTCACTAGACAAAGGATGTGGTGAGATTATGAAGATTTACAGCTATGCAAGGCGTTTGTTAGAAAGGCTTTCAAGACTGTGGTGTACTAACCAAAGGATATTTCATGAGAAGCATGTATGATGCCTACATGAATACAGCACAGTTGTGATCAGTGTTAGTGATAAACTTGATTTAGGTTAAGTAAGAGTGTGTCACACAGTGCAATTACTCTATACTGTCTGCAAGGTGTAAATCTTGTCCCAATGCTGTAAGTATGGTATGTTTATGAGTACAGGGGATGAGATGACAGCAGACATTAGAGGTGTAAGCAGGTCTGCAGTATGAGCAAGAGACTAGCAATGAGGAGCAGAGCGAGGGAACTTTCACAGTGAATTTCTGAGACATTCCTACAGGTCACGACAGCAGCAGATGTCTGCTCTGACTTTAGATCCGGAGGAGAGACGATCATCCCTTGAATCTAATAGAGGCAGAGAAAAGAACCTTTAGAAACCACTTGAAAATACTGACCACTTAAAAACCACTTGAAAAAACATTTTGACATGGATACTACTGTTCAGATTTTTGGGGACGGTAAGATTTTTAAAAATGTTTTTATGTTGACCAAGGTTGCATTTCTTTTGTCAAAAATAACAGTTTTCTATTTTAATATATTTTAAAATGTAATTTATTCCTATGATGGAAAAGCTGAATTTTCAGCATCATTACTCCAGTCTTCAGTGTCACATGATCCTTCAGAAATCATTCTAATATGCTGATTTGGTGCTCAAGAAACATTTCCTATTATTATCACTGTTAAAATCAGTTGTGCTGCTTAATATTTTTGTGGAAAATGTGATACTTTTTTCAGGATTCTTTGATGATAGAAAGTTCAAAAGAACAACATTTATTTTTACATTTATTATTAGTTACTGTAACCTTTTTTATTTTCACTTTTGATCAATTTACTGTATCCTTGCTGACTAAAAATATACTGAACCTAAACTTTTGAACAGTATTTCAGTGCGTTTGTGCACTCAGTATATGTTTCTACATTAAAAAGTTCTTCCCACATAAATAGGACATTTGAGATCACATGACCAGCCAAATAATAGTATTATCTGAAAATCCTGCATTGTGAACAGCATATTTAATGTGCCTTCGGTATCTAAAAATTGCTTCTTTTTTATTATTCTGCATCCACATCACTAGGTGTCAGTATACGTCAAAGGCGCCTTATTCCCCACATATACAAAAAATGACTGAGGGTAACTTTAAAATGAAAGAATATAAAAGAATACAGTACAGGTCCTGCGTAACCAAAATCACTCACCGACCACTCATCCTGGCCGATCTTGGAGCAGCGAACGTTCATGGGGAGTTTCCGTACAATGTCGTTGAACGCTTTCCCTCTCTTCCTCGTCCACTTATATTTGTCCATGGCCTCCGTGAAGGAGAGGTTGCTGTATTTCTTAGGACTCTTAATCACAAATGGCCAAGTTCTTCAAAAAGCAAAAGACATTGGTGTTTGGTGTAGTGCATTTACTTAATATCATAACAATACTGTACTTAAAGGGTTAGTTCATCCAAAAATGAAATTTCTGTCATTAATTACTCACCCTCATGTCATCCCAAACCCATAAGACCTTCGTTCATCTTCGGAACACAAATTAAGGTATTTTTGATGAAATCCGAGGGTCCAGAAAGGTATTAAAGACATCGTTAAAATAGTCCAGTGGTTCAACCTTAATGTTATGAAGCGACAAGAATACTTTTTGGGTGCAAAAACAAAACAAAAATAACAACATTTTTTAACAATTTGAACTGTTGTCATACGCAGTTGACGTAGTGAACGCAGTTCAGCGCTTCCGGGTTCTATATGTCAGAACGCCGGCTCATTATTGGCCGGCTCCTGCGTCAGCATCACACGCATGCATCGTGCTGCTCATGTGTACAGCATCGGCCAAAACTGAGCCGGCGTTCGGACGTAAACACGGAAGTGCTGAACTGCGTTTACTACATCAACTGCGTATAATAACAGTTCAAATTGTTAAATAAAGTTATTTTTGTTTTATTTTTGCGCACAAAAAATATTCTCATCGCTTCGTAACATTAAGGTTGAACCACTGTAGTCACATGGACTATTTTAAATTGTTAAATACTGTTAAATTTAAATTTCAAATTGTTAAAAAATGTCGTTATTTTTGTTTTGTTTTTGCACCCAAAAAGTATTCTTGTCACTTCATAACATTAAGGTTGAACCACTGGACTATTTTAACGATGTCTTTAATATCTTTCTGGACCTCAAAAGGTGCAATGACATTGCTGCCTGGTTCAGAAACCATTGGATTTCATCAAAAATATCTTAATTTGTGTTCCGAATATGAACGAAGGTCTTACAGGTTTAGGACAACATGAGGGTGAGTACTTAATGACAGAAATTTCATTCTGGGGGGAACTAAGTCTAGTCTGTCAACATTTGATTACCCAAGTTTTTCTAATACAGTTTTCCATACAGTTACAAGGAATGGGAACTGGAGCTGTCAAGCTTCCAAGAGGATGCCAAAGCACCTAAACAGTATCATAAAAGGAGTCCATATGACTCTTTTGAACTAAATGACACTTGTCCATATTACTTTTCTGAATTCAAATTTAGATTTTATAAAGTAACTGATATTTACTGATGACATCCCTAGCTTTCTTGGTGCATTCATGGGAGAAATAGTGATGTCTGATAATTTTTTTTTTTTTTTTTTAAATGAATCTTTTAATACAGTTTTTCAAAACTTTGCCTCTTTTTTTTTCAAAACTTTACACACAAATCCAAGAATTGCACACACAAAATGCAAAATGCCTCACATCTCTTGCAAAATGAAGCACTGCATTCAAAATATTACAAACACAACTCAAAAGCAAACATTTGTCTTACGTTGCAAACACCTTTGCCATAATATTCTATTTTTGGTATATCATATTTACACAGTTATTCAAAAACCAAAGCTCTTCTTTCATGAGCTCCTATGTACATTTCTGTACAAGACTGAAAGTAATTGGCAGAGAGATGTTGACAAGTTCACAGTAAACACGAAAGCAAGATTGAAACCAAACTATTTATTTTTTACTGTAAGCATTTGTGAAAAGAAATACATCAACCATGTGTAGTTGGACAGAAACAATGGTTGTGTTTAAAAAAGGAAATCAAGATACTTCCTGTTAGATATTTATGTGTTACATAGAGAATTGTGTGTTGTGTTTTGAAAAAAGTGTTTTATGAAATTGAAAACTGAGTTGAAGGCTGAGAATTAGTGTATGGTTTTGCAGATTTGGTGTGTTGTTCTGGTGTTTGAGTGTCAGGTTTCAGAAATTGTGTGACAAGTAAGGATTTTGTGTGTAAGCAGTTGAAAAAAAACTGTAAATCGATTGTTTTGTTTTACAAAACTGATTTGTTCAGATTTTTAATATTGTACAGTAATTGCATGGAATCAGCAACCAGCACAATTCTTTTAAATTTATGCATTTGTATTTCAGAAAAGAAAGTCATACAGGTTTGAAACGGCTTGAGGGTGAGTAAATGATGACTTTTTTTTCTTCTTTCATTTTTCAGTCAACTACTCCTTTAATATTAAACACTTTACGTTTGCCTAAGTCTATACATATCAATGCAAATATCATAGTTTATATTTATTTAATTACCTATATTCCAACTCCTCTTAGCAGTACTGAACTTTTAAAAATGAATTTTAAGGTAATTATTAATGTTTCTAACTTCTGTGTTACTTGAATAAGGACTGCATCTGTGAAATTAAACGGAAAATATACAGATATGATTTTTTAACATATTAATTATGGTACTGTTTAACATAATCCCCATATCATATATGATGGTTTGAGTGCCATAAATGTACTGATCAAATATACTCCTGAGGGTCTATATCCCCTCAGTGAGCTTTATAGGTGTGTGTGTGACTTGGGGTGATCGAAAGACAGAGGGCGCTTGGGGCAGAGCTTTGAAACTAAATCTGTTTAGAGTTGCCAGGTCTTTTCCCTTACAATCCCCCTAATTCCAGCATCTGAGCACAATACTGTTCTGAGCCTCAGGGGGTCGAATAAACACACTCCACCAGCAGGGCCCTTCAGATGTTCCTCATTTTAGACGTACACACACACGCCCACGTCCATCCAAAACACACATTCGCCTGCTCACACGCGAAATCACAAACAAACATGTGCGGACATAACAAACCACACATCTCTCTCTCTATACAAACTAGTGAAAGGAATCTATACAAAACATCAGCAGCTCAGCAGACACCCACAGAAACTGGGAGTCAAAAACACGCAGCTGCTCTGAGATGTAGACCTCCCTTAAAACTCATATACTATATTATGTGTTTAGATTTATACCATGGTTGCGATAACATCTCGAAGGGCTAGTTCCACCTAAAATTAGCCAAGAACTGCTTGTCTTTCTAGATGACTTCTGGAGAGTCACCATGTTTGAATGTGTTATTAAACTGATACAACAGTCATGTTATGATACCCAGAGATAGCCAGATACCCAGAGATGTTATGATGCCCAATCAAAGATGAAGTTTAGCATTACAGAAATTTCAGAAACATGTATTTTTCATTTTTTGTCTCAGCAACGAAAATCACAAGAGGGGAAAACTAGATTCGATAACATCTGTCAGATGGCTTGTGGTTTCAAAGTGTCTTTCTTTTTTTAGCTCTCTTAGAATGAGACAAACACATTTTATAATGACCATTCCAGATGTTTCAGTGGGTCGGACAAACAATTTGTACTTTCTGATGGAAGCAAGATGACACGTCTTCTGGTAAAGCTCTTGTACTGACATGACAGCAAGAACATTTGGATAAGTGAAAACATTTATCCTCATTTGATCATTTACCTACTCGGCAGGCCATCAATTAACCGCCGTTAAGCTATTACGGGTCTGTGATAGTGACGCCAGTCTTATGTGAACCAAGTTGTCATTGGAAGGTCTTTCTTTCCATTGTTTTCCTCCCATTGTTTCTCGTGTTTTCTTCTTGTTAAGTTTCATAACCTACTGTTAGCTTTCTGCTTAGTACTTGCTTTCTGTCATTTCAAATTTAATTTTAAAGGAGCTGTAAGTGATGTTAACTGTTCTGGAACTTAAACCAGACTAAAGCCCAAAGCATTCACCTTATTTTTAACATAACAGCGTGCAAGGTTTCTGGTCTTATCCGCTTCCAGTTATTTTAGCTGTAAAGAAACAGCTATGCTGCTTGATACTGCAAACTGATATTTGTTATCATATTATTTTAATTTCTTATTGTAATTATAAATACACTTTTTTTTTGCATTTTTTTTTTAAGTTTACTGCACTTTGTTTTTGCTCTAGTTATTAGTGGCTAATGAATCTGAAATCTTGCACATTCACAGATAATAGTTTACTTCCATGTTGTAAAATAATGTGGATACTCAGGTTTTTGCACGCACACTCGTGTTATGCGTGTGACGTAAATTTTGTTATTAGCGAACTGTATGCTCACACCCCAATTTTTCTAAACCCCAAAGTATACATCAGTTTTGACGAGAATCTGACAGTATGAGCGAACACAGGTGTTCATCTTTGTCCATTATCTGTGCTATTTCTCTCCAGAAGTTATGACTGATAACTTTGTACTTTTTAAAACTAGTTGTGTGTTTCTCTTAACTCTTTTACACTAGTGCTTGTTAACTCAGGCCCCGTTTACTCTAGTGCGTTTTCATTTTAAAATTCAGAAACGATCTCCGTCTACACTACACGACCGAAAACGCATGTCACATGACCGTTCATGCACACTGGGCATGCGCGTACAAGTGTGCATGTAGGCAGCTGTAGTATTAAAAAATGCTGAGTTTAACTGTAATTTTGTTGTAATTTTTAGCAGCCATTATCTAAAAATTACAGCAAAATTACAGCAAAGATTGCAGTTCAGTCTCCATGTTATTGTTTACACGGTCGTCAAGGATACGCAGAGCGAACGTAGGCAGCCATGCCATTGTTTTCAAAAGTCTCCATTTTGGTCCGTTTACACTGAAACGCAACCCCGGTGTTTTCAAACTAAAACGGGCTCTGTAGCATTTTCAAAAGTCTCTGTTGAAAACGCCAGAGTAGTGTAAACGACATTTAGCAAAAGTTATGCGTTTTAAAACGAAAACACAGTAGTGTAAACGGGGCCTCAGCCATCTTTTGTTATTCCGTCTCATCCGTTTCTTTTTTAGAAGATATGCAACTCTGGTTTAAACAAGGTCTATTAAGCACACTATCAAATGCAGTATACTTTAATAGGCTATGCGTTCGGATGTACGCATACGCTAAGAATTCATGTCAAAACTGAAGTATACTTTAGCCACTGAATTAGACTTTCCAAAACCCTGCCTTCAAAGATACCACTGTAATTGGAGCATATAAGTAGTAGCATCTTAGTGTTGTCAAAGTTGACAAAAACAACAGCAGCAAATAGCAATAGTGCTTTCGAATAATAAAATAACTATTGACAATTGCTAAATAAGGCTGGATATAGCAAAATGCTAAATGATTGACAGGCAGAAAGCGCCGCAAAGATTTCTGATTGGCTAAACAAAAAATCTGCAGTCTAGTCTCAGGCTGTCACAGACATTTCTGGATGCTTAAAGGGTTAGTTCACCCCTAAAATGAAATTTCTGTCATTAATTACCCTCATGTTGTTCCAAACCCGTAAGACCTTTGTTCATCTTCGGAACACAAATTAAGATATTTTTGATAAAATCCAGTTTTTTTTTTATCCTCAATAGAAAGCAACGAAATCACCACATTCAAGGTCCAGAAAAGTAGTAAAAACATTGTTAAAATAGTCAACATGACTACAGTGGTTCAACCATAATGTTTTTGTTTTGTTTTTGTGCGCAAAAACAAAACAAAAATAACCACTTTATTCAACAAACTCATAAATGAATGTCATTTTTGGGTGAACTAACCCTTTAAAACAGTCATATCTTTCAGGTAATTGGGATGTTTTTGTACTGCTGCTGCATACTTCAGTGCCATTTACGATAAATGTGCTTATTCATTGTTATGAACTCAAGAAGCCCTTCTCTAAGGCGGTTTTTCAGACTTACGTAACAGGCTCCTGAATCTCTTTGACCCCAATGAATTTAAGCTGGCCGGTGATTTCTGGTAAACTCTCACACCTGGCTAGGTTAACCCTGGGGTAGTACAGCAGATATGACAAACACATCTCATCCCGTGTACTAAGACCTCCCTGTAGAAAAAAAAGAGAGATTCCACATTACTAGGGTCAAGACCTTGAAATACTACACTGACATAATGCATCTGAATCACTGTTACAGCCAAAAGCCTGTGACAAATTATGCCCATTACTGAGCAAAGCTGAACTGACATGCACAGAGCAGCAAATATATTTTGATCTCTCTAATATGAATCCAAAACACCAGTGATTTGGCTCTGATGTTTATGGATTGTGGACTGTCTACAGAGAAAAAGCAGCCCGGCTCAGCCTATCAGCTCACTGGCTTCATGTGTACGGGCAAACGTCAGCAGCTGGATCCATCTCCACAGACTTGCAGCTGTTTGCAGACACATTGTTTAGCCAAGAGCATGCAGACTTTCACAGACCAGCTGGATAAAAACCCTGTTGTTGAGATTCAAAGACGTGTTTCTAATAGAGCTGTTCAGTTTGTAGTCCTTAAGTCTATAGTTTTAGTCTATTGTCGTACAGTTTTTTTGCACCCAGGTGAAAGAAAAAGTATACTTGAATGCACTAAAACAAATACTTAAATACAATCAAGTACATTTGTAGTACATTCTTATTTTTTGTGCTAAATAAAATTGTAAAAGTTATACACTATAAATACACTAATTAAAAGTATATTTCTACTTCAGTAGTACTTCAGTGCACTTAACCGCAAAAATATACAGAGGAGTTTTATTAGTGTATTTCTTAAACGTGTGTTTTGAATGCTTTAAAACTTAGAAGTTCAATCTTAGAAGACTTTTATATAGTAATCCTAAGTTTAAATTAAATTGATTTTATTAAAAATATATCACTAATGTACTAGTTATAAGTATATTTTCCCAACTGTGGTACTTAAGTACACTTAATATAAATGCACTAATTAGCACTAACACTTAAATTGATTTTAAGTGTAGTCAGATAAAGTAAACAAAATATAAGTGTTTTATAAGTACATTACTTAAAAGTGTGCTATGAATGCTTTACATAAAATTTTAGTGGATTTTATATATACTGTCACTAAGTTCTATTTTAATGAATTTTCATGAAAAATAAAACATGCAGGTTAAATGTGTACTAGAGTTCTTACTAGAACTAGGAAGTATGACCATATTAGCCCAGTTCTGTCAACACTGCATTGGCTTCCTGTTAAACATCGTATAGATTTTAAAATCTTGCTAATTACTTACAAAGCACTAAATGGTTTAGCTCCCCAGTACCTGAGCGAGCTCCTAATTCATTATAGTCCTTCACGTCTATTGCGATCTCAGAATTCAGGCCAGCTGATAATACCTAGAATATCAAATTCAACCGCAGGCGGTAGATCCTTCTCCTATTTGGCACCTAAACTCTGGAACAATCTTCCTAGCATTGTTCGGGAAGCAGACACACTCTGTCAGTTTAAATCTAGACTAAAAACGCATTTCTTTAACCTGGCATACACATAACACATTACCAATTTATATTTTCAAATCTGTTAAAGGATTATTAGGCTGCATAAATTAGGTCAGCCGGAACCGGGAACACTTCCTATAACACCTGATGTACTCGTTACATCAGAAGAAGAATGGCATCTACGCTAATATTAGTCTTTCTGGTTATCCCGAGGTTCACCGTAGTCAACCGGATCCGGGCCGTATCCAGGTGAGACCAAGGACCTGCACCTTGACACGACCACAACGCAGCCCTGAAGTATCAGCAGAGATTGAGTCAACTAGATCATCCACTGTGAGGGCCTCATCGACACGACAGCCATGACACAGTTCCTCAACAACCGCCCATACCGCCGTGATGAATACGATCCTCAATTGGATGGAACTGGAATAAATACTTTGAATGTTGCGATCCTGTCGGACTTATGATAGCTACCTGAATCGTAACAAAGCACTGTTGGCCAGAGGAGAACTGGCCCCCCGACTAAGCCTGGTTTCTCCCAAGGTTTTTTTTCTCCATTTAAACACCTATTTGCCACTTATCTGCCACCTGATGTCACCTGATGGAGTTTGGGTTCCTTGCCGCTGTCGCCTTTGGCTTGCTTAGTTGGGGACACTTGATATTTGACTTGACATTTGATATTCAACAGTGCTTTGATCTGCCTGCATTGACACTATTTTTTTAAGAGCTGCTGTGCAGCCAAATAATGTACCAGTTATCAATGTAAAGCTGCTTTGACACAATCTACATTGTAAAAAGCGCTATATAAATAAAGGTGACTTGACTTGACTAAAATTCACAATTTAACAGTAAGTATACTTTTAGCATGAAGTTCTTAAAAGTGCTATATTTTAATGTGGGGAAAAAAGTGCTACTAATGACATACTAATAGTGTACTTGATTATACTTGTCACGGTTCACAGGTTCACTGGTTTATCTGTCTCTGTGAGTTTTTGTTGCTGCTGATGAGCTGATTAGCGTCAGCTGGGGCTCATCAGCGCTGCTATTTAATGTCTGTTCATTTTGCCCTGTGTTGGTGTGATTGTGCAGTGTTAGTCCTGGCTGTGTTTGAGTCTATCGTTCCTGTTCTGGATATTCCCCGTCGAGACAGTTTTGGATTACCTGTTGGACTCTTGTCGGAGGACTGGTTTGTCCGTTGCAGTCTGCGCTACCAAGAAATACTTTGCCATCTGCACCCATGACGTCTGACCCTTTCTATCTTTCCCACTGTTATTTTTCTTAATAAACTGATATTTGCTGCATTCGCTATTGAATCTTTATTTTACATGACAGTACTATTTAAAGACACCATTACCATGCAGTTAAGTATATCATATAAAGGGAATATTAACATAATTACAATACATTTGAAATTAATTATTTAATGTATAAAAATATGTGGGCAATACATTATAAATACATTTTGTATATATTTATCGTATATTATTCTTATATTTTAAATAATTTATAAGTGTTTGATGAGTATATTTAAAAGTATATGAAAGATGTGTTCAAGTGTACTACAAGTGGTAACTAAATACTTTTTTTTTTAATACAGAGATAGTATGTTAAAAGCATATTTCAGTTCATATTCATGTTGTCTCAAAATAGCACAGTACACTTAGATGTTCTTAAGATTATCTTAAGAAGTAAAGAAGAATTTTTTGTATATTAAGTACAAAATTAGTGCATGAAAATAGAGCACTTTAAGCACATTATGGAAGTGTACTAAGTGTACTGAAATAAAATGTATTTTAGTGCACTTTTTTTTTTTTCCACCTGGGCACCTTCATGTTGGTGCAAAACTGATTTTCTTCTGTGAAGCACAAAACAAGATTATTTAAAGAACGTATCTTTTATGTTCCACAGAACAAAGAATGAAAGTCATAGTTTTGGAACAACATGATGACAGAATTTACATTTTTGGATGAACTATCCCTTTAAGTTGGAGAACAAAATGATAAAGTTCAAGTAATATTCACCCCAGACCTTTCTACTCATAAATCAAGAAATGCTATTTTAATATCCCATTAGAAATTCCCAAAGGAAGCCATGGGAAATTACCGCTCGGGGTGGCCTACAAATCAGACCTCTTGACTGAACAGCTCTATTACAGTTGACTAACGTTTGCTATTATCCAGGATTAATATCATAAATAATTCTGTATATGACACACATCCGTACAATTGTTGTTAAAAAAACAAACAAAAAAAAACAAGACTTCACAAGCTTTAATCTTACCCAGGTCATGTTCATTCTGCCTTTGGTGTTGTATCTACATTCAGTGATTAGAGAATCCCCCTGGTGACAGAACAACAGGTCTGTTAACACACGGAAAATAAAAAGGGAATTACAAAAAACATTTGCTTATCTATTATGCTCACTGTTGGGTGCTAGCCAAAATGAATAGGTCATTGAAACTTTTGAGTATAAAACGTTAAAACCTTGCTGATTGTTATCACAGAACAGAACAGGATAACAAGTCACAACTCACACATGAGTCACCTCTCGCCTGTGGGCCCTTTTAAATAAATAGATACCAGTCTTACAGATGCACATCTTTGTGCACTCTTTACATGTTGAATTTATTACACCACTCTTAGGTAATACAAAGTGCTCGGATATGGCTGAGACGTTGGAGCAGATAATGATAATTGCTCTATTCTTTACTATTAAAATACTACCAATCCCTCAGATATAAACTATAAACCCTGAGAACAGTGTAAAGTCCGGAGTAAATGCCATTTAATTTGACCCAAACGAGACTTTAAGGGATAAAAGCACAGTCTGTTCACTATACCAAAATTTAGTAAAGCAAACTGTGAGGTTCACTGTATCTGGTGGTTAATGCAACACATCAATTTCACCCTCAGATGGAGCAATGAAGATTATGAAACTGAAATGGATTCTGACTGACAGGCAGGATGATCCTCTCCTGGCTGAGCGGCTGGAACTCCTGGAAGTTGAAATCAAACTGATCATCTGAGGCAAGTGGCTGAAGCTCGACCTGCCGGCGGAAGTGTCTGGTTCTGATAGCCCGTCCTGCCAGGTGAGCATGGAGCAGAACCGCAAACACATGAACTCCACTGGGCATTTCACTGTCTAATGACTTACAGGAAGAGAGACACATGTTATACTCCTTTTTTTGTGTGGTCTGGGTTTGGAGAAACTTTAAAAAGTTTGGAACTAATAAGACATTTTTATGTTTTTAAAGAAAATTAATACTTCTGTTCAGTAATGAAGCATTTAATTGTTAAAAAAAAAATGTTTAAAATAATTGTTTTCTAAATTTATTTTTTAAAATAAATACTTTTATTCAGCAAGGATGCATTAAATTGATCAAAAGTGACAGTAAAGATTTTTATAGTGACACAAAAGATTTGTACTTTAAATCAGTTCTGTTCTTGTTTTGTACTTTTTGTTCATCAAAGAATCTTGAAAAATGCATCACAGTTTCCACAGAAATATTAAAGGATTAGTTCACTTTAAAATTAAAATTACCCCAAGCTTTACTCACCCTCAAGCCGTCCTAGGTGTATATGACTTTCTTCTTTCTGATGAACACAATCGGAGATATATTAATAAATATCCTGCCGCATCCAAGCCTTATAATGGCAGAGATCGGTACCAACGAGTATGAAGCTCAAGAAAGTGCATCAATCCATCATAATAAAGGCCTTCTGAAGCGATGCGTTTGTGTAAGAAAAATATCCATATTTAACAAGTTATAAAGTAAAATGTCCAGCTTCCGCCAGACCACCTTCCGTATACAACTTGCAATTTTATTTTCCGAAATTTGAATACGGAAGGCGTAGGATGTAGCGTAAGCGTTTTTAACTGCGAGAGTTTTACACTTTCTTTGTAAGTCGAATATTATATAAGATTTTTCTTACACAAACGCATCGCTTGGCTTCAGAAGGCCTTTATTAACCCCCCCGGAGCCGTGTGGAGTACGTTTATAATGGATGAATGCACTTTCTTGAGCTTCATACTCATTGGTCCCATTCTGCCATTATAAGGCTTGAATACGTCAGGATATTTATTAATATAACACAGATTGTGTTCATCAGAAAGAAGAAAGTCAAATACACCCAGGATGGCTTGAGGGTGAGTAAAGCTTTGGGTAATTTTCATTTTAAAGTGAACTAATCCTTTAAGCAGCTGTTTTCAACATTGAAAATAAAAAGAAATGTTACTTGAGCAGCAAATCAGCATACTAGAATGATTTCTGAAGGATCATGTGACACTGAAGACTGGAATAATGGCTGCTGAAAATTCTGCTTTACCATCCCAGGAATAAATTATACTTTAAAATGTATTAAAATAAAAAAAAGTTATTTTAAATTGTATTAATATTTCACAATATTACTATTTTTTTTACCGTATTTCAACACATAAATGCAGCCTTGGCATGCATAAAATACCTTTACAACAGCATTTATTTATACAGGTAGTCATTTGTAAGTCTTTACTGTAATTTAATGCATCCTGGTGAACAAGAATATTGATTTCTTTCAAAAACACTCTTTCATGTTGATTCCAAATGTCTGAATGGTAGTGTAGCTATCAAATATCATCTTATAAAGAGTAAATGGAGTGTAACCACAATAATTCCTGTGTTTTTGAGGTCCCACCTCCTGGAGACACTCCTGTGTGCAGTGTCCTTCAGTAACATAATCCTGCATGCCTGGGGGCAGCATGTGGTAGAGACTGACCCACACTCCTGTCTCGATGACCCCAGCATCATAGCGCCTCAGGCTGGGGCTGTAGTACAAACGCAGGCCTGAACTGTCCAATATCCCTGAGATGAGATCAAAACTCTGAGCAGCTCTGAAGTTTGTGGCTTAACCAACCTGATCTCATGGGAAAACTTAACTATGATACTAGGTGGCGATTTCGTATGAATTTGTAAATGTGTGGAATATACAAAAACATATGATTTTTCGAAAAAAAGTAAGCATGAAGGTCCACCCCTAAACATACCCGTCACCGGGGCGTGAGCAGATCGTATTAAAATATATGAATAAGAATGTAAAAATTAATACGAATTAGCCACCAATTCACCAAAACGTAAAATAGTTATGAATTGCCATGAGATTGTGTTGGCTCAACCACTACAAAAAAGCTCTTTATTGATTGGCTGAAAATCATTTAGTATTACCATGGAGACTATATTGATTATTTTATGCCCTAAGTAAGGTCACTAAGTAAGACAGGTTTGGCCTTTAACTGTTAAAGTGTTACATAAAAAACAGATATAACATACAGTACCTCTTTGTAAAGATGGGTTATCAAAGTGAATCTCCATCTGTACATAGACTGGATCTATTGAGGTTCCTATAGACATTCCAGCATGTGGAGGATAGGTGAAGCCCTGCAATACATAAAATAATTTCCATTCAATATCTGAAACTCTCATTATTTCGAATGAATTTGAACTTATGAAATGACCACCTCTCCCCCAATAGCCCAGGCGAACAGGACAGTTTCACAGGTGAAGAAGGAGTCTGGCATATTTGGATGGTAGCATTCATGTCCTCTGTTGATCTCACTCTTGTTCAGATTGCTGTCACACTGGTAGAGCAGAATGTGGTGAACCAGATTCTCATGACCCTTCTGAATTAATGGCTCTATCTGAAAACACCAAACAATGAGAGTGGAAAAACTTACTAACTCCAAACTTTTGAATGGTAGTGCATATATAATAATAATGAAGGTATTATTTTAATTTAAATTAAATGCAATGAAATGGATTTGAAATGTTATACAATTTATTTTATATAATCCAAAACAAGAACACTTTCCACTACACATGCTGTTCTGAGCTTTGATAAAGGCATCAGCCATAAAGATTTGTTAAAATTAGGTTATCCTCTCTCTCTCTCTCTCTCTCTCTCTCTCTCTCTCTCTGTGTTTGTGTGTGTGTGGATTCTTGAGCTAAAACTAGCTCGGATATCTTTGGAGTAGGAAGTGGGGAATTTTAGAATTATTTTTCTCCTCACAGTGGGCTTCTTCTGTCGGAACTGGAATTCTAAATAAAAGCATTTCCAACAGAGTGAACTGTGTCCTCTCTTCCA
Source organism: Ctenopharyngodon idella (assembly GCF_019924925.1). NCBI lineage: Eukaryota > Metazoa > Chordata > Actinopteri > Cypriniformes > Xenocyprididae > Ctenopharyngodon > Ctenopharyngodon idella. Next base: position 17,175,872 of record NC_067239.1, on the reverse strand, counting down.
GGGGCATCTGCCTGAAGCAGTGGGACCCAGGGCCAAACAGTGGCTGAATAAATATTCAAACATTCCTTTATTTCCCTTTCACCTCCTCTTTTTACCCATGGGGAACCATTTTGTTTGAGAATCCAAAATCTAATGAACATGTTAGCAGTAGTATTCTATTGTTTCTAACTGATAACAGCATGTCTGATCCATCCATCTACAGCAAAATCCATCACAGATTCAGCTCCCACCATCCATATAATGCTATGTTGTCATTATATTGAACAGTATGATTTAACGCACATGGCTGCATTGATATTAATCAAAAGGTTGCTATGAAAGATACACTTTTTGTTTAAGGGGAGACAATACAGGCAAAAACACTGTTTTTTCAGGCACCTGTCAATTTTGAGATTTTGCACTTTTTTACTTTTCATAAAGTGTTTTTTCAGACTGGTGGAAAGAAAACATCCAAAATACATTTTTAAGTGTATATCTTATACCACTTTATCTATTTGCGTCTATAGATTTCAATTACAGTAAATATCTTTAAAGGCCGTTTTCTCAAAATGAGTTTTTTCTCCTGCTCTGAGTCAGAAATCTTAAAATGCCTTAAGTAACAAAATTGCGTGTTTTGTCATTGAGAAGACACTAACATCACTTACAATCATTCAAAAATGTTGCACCACACTGTAAACCCGAATAAGTTGGCAATCAGTTGCCTCAAATTTTTAAAGTTAAGAAGTTCAAAGTTTAAAGGGTTAGTTCACCCAAAAATGAAAATTATGTCATTTATTACTCACCCTCATGTCGTTCCACACCCGTAAGACCTTCGTTCATCTTCAGAACACAAATTAAGATATTTTTGATAAAATCCGATGGCTCAGTGAGGCCTGCATCGCCAGCAAGATCATTTCCTTTTTCAATGCGCAGAAAGCTACTAAAAACATATTTAAAACAGTTCATGTGACTACAGTGGTTCAACCTTAATGTTATAAAAAAAAAAATACTTTTTGTGCACCAAAAATAACAAAATAGCGACTTTATTCAACAATATCTAGTGGTGGGCGATTTCAAAACACTGCTTCATGAAGCTTCAAAGCTTTATGAATCTTTTGTTTCGAATCAGTGGTTCGGAGCGCGTATCAAACTGCCAAAGTCACGCGAACTATTGAAGTTTCAAAACACTTATGGTGTAACAAAGCCTCGTTTACTGAAATCATGTGATTTTGGCGCTCTGAACCACTGATTCGAAACAAATGATTCGTAAAGCTTCGAAGCTTCATGAAGCATCGTTTTGAAATCGCCCATCACTAGATATTGTGGAATAAAGACGCTATTTGGTTATTTTTGTATTCTCATCGCTTTATAATATTAAGGTTAAACCACTGTAATCACATGAACTGTTTTAAATATGTTTTTAGTAGCTTTCTGGGCATTGAAAAGGGAGTGTTATTGCTGGTGATGCAGGCCTCACTGAGCCATCGGATTTGATCAAAAATATCTTAATTTGTGTTCCGAAGATGAACAAAGGTCTTACAGGTGTGGAACGACATGAGGTGGAGTAATTAATGACATAATTTTCATTTTTGGGTGAACTAACCCTTTAATTAAGCAGAACTGGCAGATTTTTATTTTGTACTCATACATTTTAATAGTTCTTATAACTTGAAATGTTTGAGTACACTAATTCATACATTTAACTTAAAATTATCATGTAACCTCAACGTAAACATTTTTATTAGTGTAAACTTAGAGTGCTAAATTGCTCATTTGCTAACATGTTAACATTTACTCTCCCTTTAAAGTGCCATGGGCATGCTGGGAAATAGAAAAATCCCAGCCCAGTTTCAGTTAAACTTAAGTTCGTCTAAATGAAAAGAAATAAGTTAATAAAACTCAAAACAATAAAACAGTTCATTTTACTTAAAATATATCAGTTCTGTGAAAGAAAGCACCAAAAACTCATAAAAGTTTAATTTAAGTTTGTCCAACTCAAACCAACGAATTATTTTAAGCGTTAGGGTTTACAGTGCAGGGTATTCTGATAAAATGACAGAGCCTAGAAAATTAGCTATATGACAAACATGTGTGACAATAAAAGCACATTTCTAATTTAAATATGGGTTTGCATATTTTGCACAAGGCCAGTTATGCATTTATTGTTAGTATCATCAGCAATGTGCATACAAAGCGTGCGTGCAGTCTGTTAGACTACACAAGCAAATTAACTACCTTTTATTTGGGGTCTTACTGTATTAGGTACACCCAGACAGCCTCTTCTAACATCACAGAGTATGAGGTTTAGCCTGAATAAGGACAGTGACAATATAGCCTGAATATAGACAGTGAGAGCATAGTGTCTGGAAAATCTGCTCCTGTTTGACAGTTCAACATCTGCTCCATGAAACTGAGCAGGGACAGAGCAGGAAACATTCAAACACTGCTGTGGTTATGGGGCAGCTGCTGGCATCACAGCCTGGAGCTTCACAAATACCAGACTAGTGTATGTAGAGATGACAGGAAAAGAGGGTGAAGAGGGGTCAGCAATAACTATTGACTTGTTGGTTTTTACTGATTTGTGTTCAGTTGGTGTTAATGAAAGGTTAAACTGAGACTAAATATAACATCTAACTCAAACGTGGTCCATTTACAGTACATGTACCCAAGTGATATGACAAACTTTATTTTACAGTATGCTCCAGCAGTATTTTGGTCATTTAGAACTGCTTGATTTAGGCCATGACTAAAGGCTGCATGCCACTGGCTAGTGAATGCAAGCATGTGTATGTGTGCATTTGTCTGTATGTTTCATCATCCTGTAAAACATGGACTAGGCTACTCAAGTCTATTCACTGTAGAGTCTTTGTATCCAGCACACTACATGCTGAACACTGCAGCAAACTACAGTAAATGGCTTACATTCATACTGCAAGCTGCTCATTTCTGCTTATGTTTTCGCTAAAAACGTGGAGCTGTAGCCATAGTGATGAATTCATGGAGATGAATGCATGCCTGTCTTTCCACAGCTGAATTTTACATAGACACGAACTGGTGACTACAACAATTAAATAAAATTAAAGGTTAGTGCATCTGAAAAATTAGCCTGAAAGGACGAAGCTTAATTGTAGTATTTTATCATATGATTAAAGTACCTATTCTGCCTTTAATTAAGTAAAACTTGAAAAGCTTAGTTATGGGAAGACTCTTTCATCTGGGTCAGAGAGTATAATTTCAGTAACGTGTCTGATCTACAAATAGCAGCTGCAAAAGACATTAATAAGCAGGTGAGACATAAAATAGAAGCGAGGGAGACAGAGAGACAGAAAGAGATGGCAACCGGCATAGGTGACAACAGCAAAAATAAACTGATGTAAAAACAACCAATATAAGGTAAAACATACCATGTTTTGAAACATGCACGTGGAATCTAATTTATGTTTTAAATATTTTCAAGAAAAAAATAGTATCCCACTAAGTAACTAACTACAAATGGCGAAGCTACTTATTCAGTAGCGTGACAGTAGTTGTCATGAAAACTCTCAGAGTGTTTGGCATGGTAATGGATATGACAATGTTAATATGTTTGGTTGGAATAGATCTGCTACACTGCTGCTGCTGTTATTGCTGTTGCTGCAGAGCAAGTACAAGACTTGCTACTGCCAATACATACACAGACACGCTGCTGTGAGCATGTAAGACATGCTGCTGCACAATACCTGTAGCAGATCTATACAGGTGGAGCTGCAGAAGGTGGAGGTTTTCTGAAAACGCACTGCAAACTGGTACAGCAAACACTGACCAAGTATTTGAAAGCTGAGCAGTGAGCTCATTGGCTGCTGATGCAACAGGAACCAATCAGCTGTGCTCCATAGAGAATGATGTGATTGCTAACAGATTGAGTTAAGGACATATCGGCCTGCGCCATCTGGAGTTTCATGACAGAACTTTGTATTTCAGTTATTTTCATAATAATAGCTATTTCTATGGCTATCAAATGTTGGGGGAATAATCAAACACGTTTAATTCAAACATGCTGCGTTCAGTATTCACACTGACAGCGATTAAATCAGATTTTTGAGTCTGATCCTCTCTGTACAGCGTTGGAATGTCTGATTCAGCCTAGTGAATCAGTTCATCCTAAATGGTCCTCTCTCATATGTAGCATTTTCATGTTATGAAAAATCATTCTAGTGTACCTGATCATTTACGTAAATAAACAGATTCACAAAAGTGATTCACCTATTCGAGTCCCTGTATTATATCTCGACTCAGTTATGTAAATTAGAATGATTTTGTCATATTTAGTGTAAATTTATCTCTACAAGTTTGATACTGTCAACATAAAACTCATCATTGTTATTGTGCCAGTAAAATATATGGCTCTGATTGAATTATAAAGTTAGTGCAGAGGCATTGTGTGCGCTGTGTAAACATGATGGGTATTGTAGTTCTAGACTAAATGTGAACATGCATTTACTCATTTCACTTGAGTGAAAACATTCAGTATTCTTCTAAATGAATAAAAACAGTGAAATGCAATCTCAGAATTTAACGCAAACCTGTAATAATTAAATATATTAAATTACGCAAATATACTTTATGTATTTAATCTCACTTTATTAACCAATGTCTTTGCTGCTGACCTTCAATGACCTAATTCAACCAGGTGAGAAAAAGTAACGCAAAAGTAATGTAACACATTACTTTACATAAAAAGTAACTAAGTAGTGCAATTAGTTACTTTTTTTAGGGAGTAACGCAATATTGTAATGCATTACTTTTCCCCAACACTGTATATTCAACTTCAATGTTAGCTCCTTTTTGTTTGCAGCTTGCAGTGCACCTAGTTACTTTTTTAAAAAAAAGAAGCTTGAATGAAGTTTAACTACAAATTAAACAAATTATTATTACCTTGTAGCCTGGCAAGCTACAGTAACAGTAATCTAATAGTAATAACTAGAATTTCTTTGATTGGAATTTGTTTAATACCGCAGCCAGAAGAAAATGCACAAGCTTCATTAAAGCCCATAAATGTAGGTACAGTAGAAGTTAACTGAGATAGTAAAAGGTACATCACAACAGGGAGGATTTAATTGGCAATATGTAAGCCTATAATTTCCTAAGCATGCATCCCTGGAATAGTTATCTCATCTATGGTTAACATGACTTAAATGAATGTAAGTGTTTTAAACAGTATGATTTCATTAAGATGGGCATGTTTTATGCTTTAGTTTTATTACTCACTCTGATTACATGATGTTTCTTCTTCAGCTCTGGAAATCTATAGATCTGACACCAGTATGTTGTATCCTTATGAGGCACAGGAACCTGCAATATTTAAAAATGTTTACAAAATTGTAGGTTTGCACAAGTCACAAAAGTTAAACATAGCAGTTAGATGGCAACAACCATATTCCATTGTGGACTTCCAGCTTTTTATTAATCCCATTTCCTGTTTTTTCCCTATTCAATGCTGAGTATTTGTTATGAGGTTGTAAATATGTACACTCTTATAAAATCTGGTGTTTGGCAGTATCCCACAGGCATAAAAGGGGCCTTGTTTTCATAGAAAATACCCAATCAGCAGGAAAAGAGTCTGTATTTTAAAAGGATTCATATGTAACCACAAAACCTTGACATTAAGGACCTTGATTTTTAAGCATGCACACAAATAGACAAAACGGTAGGCATAACACTGCCTAGGGCTAAGCCGTTCGATGTCACTCTTAACTCATCAAACGCTCTAGCAGTCTGCTGCATGCACTTTCCTCACCTCCTCGTTTTGAAGGTCAAAGAAAGCTGTTCCTGCTGGGATGCTGGAGCTGCTTCCAGGGTTGAGCAATCGCAGACTCTTTCTGCCTCTGTTCATCCCATGGTAGACTGGTCCTGACACTCCCACGTCCTCCGCATGGAACGCCCAGATCACTCTCACTGTACTGCCCTGGTCAATGACAAATTATGGGTAATTGTACACTTACTAGAAAGTGCAAGAGACTTTTTTTATATAAGTAATAATTGAGTTTATTGAACTCCTCAATAAAACACCACACTAAAGTTTTCCCCTGAACAAAAGGCAATTTGCTGACATTATAATTACAACCGAGAGCACAACTTTGGTTTTGGTGCACACTCCAAAAACTGGATAAAGAGACCCTGCCACTGAAAACTGTTTCTTTTAGACTTATGGAGCCAGATGTAATGATGCATGTAGTAGTCAAACCTACCGTAATGACTTTGTCATTGTCATCACAGGTCTGGAGGTTTCTGCTGAAAGCCAGGACAGTATGTGTGCCATTCTCTCTGCCGTACAGCAGCTTGTAGCTCTGCAGTGGATCTTTGTGGACCTTTCTGTTTGAGTCTGTAAAGTAGTCCTGAGTAGAGTGAGGAGGAACCAAGTTAGACCATCTCAGGTTTGCATCTTTTAGGTCTGAATCTGTTTTGATGGCATATTGGGATCATGTGAGTAAATCCTATTGGTTTTGGTCTGCATGTGCTCACATGTGATAACATGTGATCAAAATGTTTGGTCAGCTGCACTCACAAATGTCCTATTTTTTTTGTCCAATACATTCAGATAGAACTATGACTAAGTTTTGGAACAAAAGCAGTCATGACTCATGCTTACAAAACTAAAACTTCAATGTATAGGTATAAAAGAGCCTTCATTAAACAATGCTGATGAATAGCCCTGTGCTGAACACTAATCATAAACATCTAGTACTATTGTATATGGGTCATTGACGAATAAGGTTCTTAAAAGTGTAAAAAACCTAATGGAGATATAATTAATTTTGAAGTTTTATTAAGTGTTAAAAATGAGATTATGTGGTTTTTATAATTAATTAACACTGCTTTTGTCATTTTTTACAAGACGGACAAAATTTGTCACCAAAAAAGTCATTCGGTTTAACCAAAATTTCGGTTTTACCGAATGACACTTTTGGTTATACCAAATGACAATATTTTCAAACAATGCTAAAAGGCTGATATCTAGTTAGATTGCTAGCTAGCTAGCAAAAGGACAATCAAACATATTATATTTAGTACAAGTTTTTAAAATAATACAACATTTTCCATGTTTTATAGCGGTTGTACCGAATGACGTGACGTTTCGGGACATGCGTATGAGCAAGTGGAAACATGAATTTTTCAGATAGTTAAGAGAGAGTTAGTAACTTTGCTTCACAACCATGTGGTCCTTTGCAGGTGTCTGAATGATGTCACATCCTGTCACATGATATTGAACACATGACTTGATCCAAAATGGTCCCTTTATATTGGTTACTCCGAATGACATCCATGAAATTATTCTTTCTCATAACAAAGCAACGACTTCTACACATAATTTTAATACCATTTTGCACTATGTTGATATATGATGTTATAAAATCATGCCAGAATAAAAAAATATATACATTTATTACATTTTAAGATATTTTAATCACAAATGAAATGGCTGTATTTGCCTTTGGACGGTTAAACCGAATGACCTTTTGACACTTCAAAATCTTTAAAACACCTTTATATGTAGCAAAATATAATTAAAATCTTTTGGATTCAATAAAAGTGATCTAGTTGTACGACCTTACATACTTTGGATGTCATATCTTTGTTTTTTATTATTATTAAGGCCTTTGGAAAAAAAATGACCCGTCACGTCATTGACCTATATGCATACAGTTAGACACAGCTGGATTGGGATTATAATGTGCAGAGAATATGGACAGCTGGTGTGGATGTATTCAAATACTGCCCTGCTTGCATTTGAAACTGTGTGCATTTGAAACAGTAGTGTCTGTGCAAGCACTGTCTGATTAAAAACCAGGTCACAACAGGGCAGCTGATTATAGTCAGGTCAGTGGGTTACTGTCGATGATCTCATCGCAATAGATTTCAGGACACAAAAAAAACTATCACTGCAGATTTAAATGTTCAGACAGTAGCCTTTAATGTTGCGCACACTCTTGAATATTATGTACCGGTAATTTTAAATCTAAGAAACATGCTATGTCCATAGAGTATATAAGATTCCCCTTTACTGTAAAAAAAAAAAAAATGATGGAAAATCAAGTAAAACCGACAGAAACTATAACAATATATAAGCTATATTGTTTTTTACGACCACTAAGATGATCTGACAGCGATATGCAGAACAGATTATTAATTTTAGTTATATTTCTTCTTTATTGACACAAATATTATGTCTATAACTATTAATTTAAAATGTTCATTTGAGAACAAATGGCTGTAAATATGCAAAAATTATACATTAAATTAGTTACATTGCCTCTGAAATGTGACCAGTGTTACATGCACAGTGGCATTATGGGATAGTAAAACAAATGAAAGTAAATATAAAATCAAACTGATATGACTGATTTTTAAAACTTTTTTTTTTACTTCATTTTTACATATTGTTGTATAAGGTAAATGGATGGAAGCAAATATGCTAATCAATCAATCCAGCACAACATTTACAGTGGCCAAAATGCAGCAGGCTAATTTTAAACTGTGAGTCAGTCTTCTGTTACTGTATAATCAGAGATGCATTCACACCCAAAGGTGCGTGCACACTTACCAGCAGATATGGACTTCCGTTGAGCACACCACCTATCACGATATCAGACGAAGACATCGCACCGGTCGGTGACAAACCGAATCCTATATATCCTGTCGTTTCCACTTCAACTTCAAAAGTTATCGTGGACTCGTCAAATCCCCACTTAATGTTGTATCTCCCATCCGCATCTAGGGCAGCTGAATGAACGAATCGTGTCCCCTGTGAGCATGTCGAGCAGAAGAGTGAAGTTAGGAAAACTAGAGCGCAAAGATGCTGATTTTCAGACATATCGAGCTAAATCGCAAACAGCACTGACGGCACTCAAGGACGCTTTTTATCCATAGAGCAGTTTATGGAAATATGTAACTTCCGAGGGCAAGAGTGTTTGTTTGCTTTGGTGCATTGGAGGCGAACGATCCTTTCAAGCGCTGGCAGCCTCCCACCGCTGAACTGTTGGAACTTGTGTGATTTGATTTCTCTTTGATGTGGAAAGACATATAGAGCTGAACACCGTGTCTACGAGCGCGCGACGCGACAAAAGTCAAGCAGCTGCCATACAGCCATTATAATCAACGGCGTGGTTACAATACACTATTAAACTTGTGTAATGCTTCATTTCTGAAGTTCAAGTACCAAGTGAAGAATCACTTGAATGTTGGTGACTTTGGGTTCAAATAAAATCCTACTTCGTTAAGCAATTTTATTTTTCTCTGCTATATCTTCAAATGTAATCATAACAATTAATAACCTAATTCATTTCTTCATCAGTAAGTGGAAAAAGAGCCTTGAGCCCATCTACACTTAAGAATATGGACACCTCCCTAATATATTTATTTAGTATTTAAAAGTAGTATTTAACCAAGGAGCCAGGTCGGGGCCTAAACAAACTTAGATATATATATATGTGTGTGTGTGTGTGTATATATATATATATATTTTTTTTTTTTTTCTTTTTTTTTCTTTTGAGGAACCAGGGGCCAATTTCATAAACTTAGCCACTATGTTAAGAATGAGTCTTAAGAACTAGTTTGAACTAGATTCAGTTAACCAAAAGGTAATCCAATTCAAATTAGACAGATCTACTTTTTTATATAATTATGACCAGTCTTGAAAAAAAAAAAAAAAACTTATATAACTTTTAGGACTAGTCTAAGCAGTTTATGCAACTGGCCACAGGATTCCCACTGTCTAGAAAAAATATGAGAAAGCCTCATATTAAACTCGAATATTGTTGTCGGCAATGTCAAAAAGGTTGAGAACCACTGCTCTACTCATCCAGTGAGATTCTGAAGTGTGCAGCCAGTGAATGTATTAGTTAAAAGTCTCCTTTACAAAATTAAGCAATATCACACAAATGTTATTGTTCTGAATATCAGCACTGTGATCAGCCGTAGACACAAGACTGATATTTAGCATTACAGCACAATATAAAAACAGTGTGTATAACTATTTTTATATGTGTCACTGTGGTACAACATGTTGGTTGTCCATAATAAATATTTATGTGTGAAGACAACTGGATCTTTGAATAACTGATTTAAATTCATTTACAACAGAGCAAGGGAAAACATATTTATCCAGATATCTCTTACTCTGAGAATAAAAGTGGCTCCCAGTGACTCATCTTAATTACTCTAGTTTAATTACTGTATGTGTTTTGTGCTAGAGTAGAAGATACAAGCAGATCAAGTTAGGCAACTATGAGTTTGGCAGTTTTTCATATATTAGGTTATGTGTCTGAGAGACACGAGAGACCTAATCTTTGTTTGGAAGATGCAAAGACATGTTCTTAAAGACCTCTGCATCTCTGGAGTTATAAAGTTAAAATAAGCCTCTTTATTGATTCTAAAGGATTTGGAGATCTTTGTTAATTTAGCCTACCTGTGAAAGTTCCAATCATTTTAATAATACAATTTCATCTGGCAATGGTTGTGTGGCAACAAAAGGTATTTCTATTCTATTCTATTCTATTCTATTCTATTCTATTCTATTCTATTCTAGTCTAGTCTATTCTATTCTAGTCTATTCTAGTCTAGGGTTTTGCATTTTTTGACGGATGACTGCCATCTAGTGGTGACAATGCATACGAGTACACTTGTAATGAGAATGTCAGTCATATATTCATCCATCCATCAAATCCTGTTCAGAGTGATGACAAAATCCATTTGTGCTGTTTTAGACAAATGATTGAGATCTGAATCTTAGAAAGACAAAGTATAAAAGTATGGATGATTTCATTAAATAGATTCATTGGCTGGGCTGTTTAGGGCATTTTAATAGATGTAAATTGCCTTTGACATCAATTTGTGGACAGAAAAATGGTAAGTGTAGCCTATGTTAGCTCAGTAGCTTACATTGGATGTTTAAGAATGCTGTCTAGGAAACAGATCGAGATGGTCGATTGGATGATTTTTCTGTCGGTATAGTATCAGACACACTATTTTGTTTCACAATTTTTTTTTTTTTTTTTTGAAACACTTGAGGCTTGTTTGTTATACCACTCTGATAAATGCTATACATCCACGTCTTGGGTTCGAGTCTCAGGTCCGGCAGGAATTGTCAGTGAGGGGAGTGAATGTCCAGCGCTCTCTCCACCCTCAATAACACGACTGAGGTGAGACCCTTGAGCAAGGCACCGTACCCCCAACTCCTCCCCGGCGCCGCAGCATTGGCTGCCCACTGCTCCGGGTGTGTGTTCACGGTGTGTGTGTGTGTGTTCACTGCTGTGTGTGTGCACTTGGATGGGTCAAATGCAGAGCACAAATTCCGAGTATGGGTCACCATACTTGGCCACATGTCACTTCACTTTTTTTTTTACAACAGTACGACCATCTATTTTCGGAGACATTTCCATTATCTGTTTTGTAGTTTCTTCTGTCGACACTAGAGGACAGTAGAGTACAACGATTAACTGAATGGCATTAGTTAAATCAAAGTTCCAAAACACCAAAATGTAGAGCGTTTTTTTTTAAAACACTGTGGTAACATGTACTTTCTTCTCAGTGGCATGAGTTCAGCTCCCAATGAAGGACGTGTGTGTTCAGGATCCGACACAATTTTCCTACCTGCTGGGTCACATCTTCCTTAAATATATTTTATAAGAGATTTTATAAGATCTTTTTTTTTTTTTTTAATCAGAATTTGAGATTTAAGCATTACTGACAAGTTAGTTTACCAACCATATTGAGATCCCATAAAAAGTTTGGATTTAATATTTACTCTATGAAACAGTATTATTTACTTCTTAATGCTGCGCAAGTATATAATTTTGTCAGCACAGCTTCCTGAATTCACACCAAAATCTAAATAAAGCCCTAAGTACTTCAATGTATTTATAAATTAAAGAGTTTAAATTGTTGTTTTTGAGGGCAATTTAGGATTCAAAAGGTATTTGGTGATGCTATTGATGATATTATCATGGGAGGTTTTGTTAACAAGATGTGTTATACTGATAATTAAGTGGTTAATGTGCTAACAAAGTGTTCGAGTGGTGTGTAATAGTGTTAATTCCAATAAGGTAGTGTTTGGATCTTGGAATGAAGCGTGAAATTGCTTTTCTTTTGGAAATTTGGAACACTTCTCCACTAAAGTTTCAAAGTTGTTAAAAAAAAACAACAACTTTCCTTAATTTCCTCACCAAGAAGCCTTGATGCAGCGCAGTGTTAGAAAAACCCTTTTAAAAAAGTTACTCATCTCTTCAGATGATGCAACTTTCCCTTCTGGAGGCCTCCAACAGCGTTTTGAGAGCTTCTTCATTGTGATTGACTCATATTCCTATATATTAGGCCAAAGGACATTACTGTATTTGCACAGCTATTTTATAGACACTGTAAGTACTTTACGTTAAATGGGTGCTTTCAGTCGCATATAATATGCAGCATAATTGACTTCGGAAGCCTGTGCGGAGTTAAACTGCTGATAATGGCTTCTGACTACTCAGCTGAACTTTTAATATATATCAAATTGAAGATATTTAGCCTTCACTAGAAGCAGCTGTCCAGACTGAGATTAGCACACTGTCATAAGCACATAGATGCAAGCTGACCCATCCTTGTAAAATGAGCATATGGAATGCATATTTTCAAACTGAGGAAAATAATGAAAGTAAAATATGACACACACACACACACACACACACATATATATATATGTGTGTATATATATATATATACACACAGAGCTGGGTAGTTATGGAGGACGAGAAATGACTTAAGTATAAATAAATAAATAAATAAATACGTAAATGCAGAATTAAATAAATAAAGAAATACATAAATATATGAATGAAGAAATAAATATAGAAATACAGAAATAAATAAATGAATAAATAAATGTAGAAATACATAAGTAAATAAATGAATAAATAAATACAGAAATAAATAAATAATTAATTAAATGCTGAAATAAATAAGTACAGAAATAAATAAATAATTAAATGCTGAAATAAATAAATTAATAAATGCAGATATGCATAAATGAATGAATACATGAATTTTGTCAAAAGTGTCATTTTTAATTGTGCTTTTTTGTATCATTTGTGTTATACTACATTTTTTTCTACATTTATGTATTTCTACATTTATTTATGTATTTCCACATTTATTTATTTTTACATTTATTTATGCATTTCTACATTTATTTATTTCTGTGTACGTATGTTAATAAGGTAGGCGGTCCTAACCTCTCTCAATGCAGGATTGGTTAAACAGGATCGTTATCGTTACGGCTGTAATACTGTGGATACTAGGGCTGCGTTCCAGTTGCATTGTGGGTTATGGAGCTTCCTGAAGTGTACATATGAAGTAGACTCGCTCCCTCGGTCAAAATCAAGGGAGCGAGGGTCTGTCCATATAAACTTTCCTCATCCACTTCACGAAGTGGAACGCACTTCAAAATGGTGGCAGGGATTCCCCCGAGGGGAAGTGCTTAGGGAAGTTTGCGAGTGCGTGTCTAAAACTGGAGTGGAACGCAGCTTAGTTCTGTTAAATATGGCGGGTTTTTTAAGTACCATTGATCATGCACCAAGCGACTACCTTCTGTTTAGTTTGGACTGTGTAGTCGATGATTTAGTTCAGCTCAGTGCTGATATGGATGTAGACCTGGATCTAGCTGTGTTCGCCGGTCTTCAAGACGCAGCAGGCCAGCTTCACATGTGCTCAGAAACGGAGACAAACATGGGGCGTCCACCCTAACTTTTCCCTTCGCATGTAATCGAGGCACACCTCCTTTTGTGACATACCGCTGGAGATATAGCTAATTTATTTGGGGTGTACGAATTTATAACATTCTGTCAGCTGTAAGTTTTGATGACCGATTTGACACTTACGCTTGTGTTGTGAACTTAAACCCAATATATTTTTTTGGAATATATTTTTTCTTTGTATCTGTCAAAATAGTACAAGATTATCCTACAATATAATGTGACATCAAATAAGGGTTAGCACAAAAGTAATCTAAATGTAATCCAAAAGTAGTCAGATTCAAAAATGTGTAATCTAAGAGATTATATTACTGACTACAAATTTTGTCATGTAATTTGTAATAATGTTCATAAGTAATCTACCCAGATCTATATACATATATATATATATATATATACAGTGTATATATTGATTTTTGGAAAAATTAAATTTAAATCTAGTACATATAGTGTTATATATGTATAATACATATATAGTGTTACTGTTAGATATTTACTTATATTTACAAATGTGCTGACCCCTGTCCACTGCCGAAAGCGCCAACAGTGGGCACGTGAGCATCAGAACTGGACCACAGAGCAGTGGAAGAAGGTGGCCTGGTCTGATGAATCACGTTTTCTTTTACATCACATGGATGGCCGGGTGCGTGTGCGTCGCTTACCTGGGGAACACATGGCACCAGGATGCACTATGGGAAGAAGGCAAGCCGGCGGAGGCAGTGTGATGCTTTGGGCAATGTTCTGCTGGGAAACCATGGGTCCTGCCATCCATGTGGATGTTACTTTGACATGTACCACCTACCTAAGCATTTTTGCAGACCATGTACACCCTTTCATAGAAACAGAATTCCCTGGTGGCTGTGGCCTCTTTCAGCAGGATAATGCGCCCTGTCACACAGCAAAAATGGTTCAGGAATGGTTTTAGGAGCACAACAGGAGTTTGAAGTGTTGACTTGGCCTCTAAATTCCCCAGATCTCAGTCCAATCAAGCATCTGTGGGATGTGCTGAACAAACAAGTCCGATCCATGGAGGCCCCACCTCGCCACTTACAGGACTTAAAGGATCTGCTGCTAACATCTTGGTGCCAGATACCACAGCACATCTTCAGGGGTCTAGTGGAGTCCATGCCTCAATTATGTATTAAATAAGCTGTAGGCCAAAAAAACTAACTTCAACTATACAATTAAATTAAGATTTCAAGTATTTGAATTTAGATTTAAATTTCAAATATTTTCCTATACCTATGGTGAGGTTCAATAGAGACTGAGATTGAAAAAGTTCCTCCCCTCAACTCACACCTGCGTTTTCGCTGATGCACATCACACACATACAGCGCCTCATGTAGTGCTGACTCACAGACAGACCCGCTGCGGAAGGTTCAAAAGGTCTCTGGGGGCAGCCGAGCCTCTCTAAACATGCCTCCTGTCCCTGTGTCTTTCCATTCTGATGAATTTTTCTGTCTGGTTTTGACTGTGTCTCACACTCGCTGCTCTCTTAGTCTCTCCTCTTGCTCTGTTTCTGTCTCTCTGATGCTTTCCAGTCTGTCTGCATTACTGTCGTCTTCTCTCTCTCTCTCTTTCTCTCTTTCTCACCCCCTCTGATTAACCCTAGGCCCCCGCTGAGCTGACTGCCAGACGGAGCCATTTAATTTTCACTCGGATCCTTTTCATTTCTCTCCTCCAGGCATATCCCTCCATCACCTCAGAGTGGATAAAATACGAGCAGCTTTCAGGGGACACTCTTTCTGCGAGAGGAGACTCGGTCGCACAGCTTTCGTACATGAGATGTGAGTTATGTATGAACTTTTTTAATTTTTGTTGTCTTTTATATGGTGTCACCATGAGCTACTGTTGTTTTAATGTTCAATCAACTTCATTTACCATCTGTTTCTCCACGTATAATTGGAAATACCTGTGCATGCCTTTCAAACTCTCCTACCCCATGAGACTGCCTTAAAAGTATGTGATGTGAACAAAAGAAGAGGGATAAAAGAAATAAACCCTTGTTTCTGTTATGCTAAAGAAACATTTGGTGATAAAAAAAAAAAAAAAAATCCATTTTCCATCTGTGTGTTCTTTCATTTGGGCCGCTCACACACTGAAACATCTAAACAATGGCTTTCTGGCAGGTTAGATTGGGCTGCTCAGTGAGTGTGTTTAAATGTTTAGTATAGTACATCTTATGCGATGAGGTTTTATTGCTGTGTCCACCTAGCAAGATTAGCCAGGCCTAAAATAATGGGGTTTACATTTCACAGTGTTAAGGTGCTGCACATAGCCAGTATGGTTATCTTATGTTTTGAGAATAAGAAAAACATTATTATATGATTATACTGTGCCACTGAAAAGTAAATGTTTATGTGCATTAGATACATATATGCTTTTGGCCATTGGACTTAAAGCATGAGCAAAGTCCTGCATGTCCTTCAAGTAGCACACAGAGGAGGTCACAGTCAGCTACTGTGCATCACTCAGTGGTGGGGTTAAGTGCCTTGTTCCAGCAAAATACTAGCAGACAGACCGCAATATGCTTCCTTCTGTTTGTTTACTCCCATCACCTTTTGCCAGAACTGGAAACCAACAATTTTCTGTTGATTTTCCCACCTAGAGATCCACTAACCACATAGAGCATCAACATCTTACCACAACAACTATCAAAAATCTATTGAAGCTTATTTCCGCTATGGAATGAAATAATAAAAAAGGTAATTGCGACTTTTTATCTTACAATTCTGACTTTTTTCTCTCAATTGTGAGTTTATATTTCAAAATTCTTAGAAAAAAGTCAGAATTACAAGTTTATATCTGACATTTCTGCCTTTTTCTGCAATTGCAAGTTTATATCATGAAATTCTGACCTTATTTCTTGCAACTCTGAGTTTGAGAGATACAAACTTAGAATTATGAGATATAAACTAGCAATTTCAAGAAAATAAGTCAAAGCTGTCAGATACAATGTCACAATTACCTTTTTATTTTTTTATTCTGTGGCAGAAACAAGCTTCCATAAAAATCAGTTAAATCTTAAAAGAAAATCAAACAATGGATCATTTCTACATTTAACCTCAGTGGCCACCACAACTTTGCTGTTTGTGGAAACTATGAGAAAATTAAAGGGTTGATTCACCCGAAAATGAAAATTCTGTCATTAATTACTCACCCTCATGTCGTTCTACACCTGTAAGACCTTCGTTCATCTTCGGAACACAAATTAAGATATTTTTGATAAAATCCGATGACTCAGTGAGGCCTCCATTGCCAGCAAGACAATTAACACTTTCAATGCCCAGAAAGGTACTAAAGACATATTTAAAACAATTCATGTGACTAGCCAAAAAAACAAAATAACGAATTTATTCAACAATATCTAGTGATGGGCGACTTCAAAACACTGCTTCATGAAGCTTCAAAGCTTTATGAATCTTTTGTTTTGAATCAGTGGTTCGGAGTGCCAAAATCATGTGATCTCAGTAAACGAGGCTTCGTTACGTCACAAGTGGTTCGGAGCATGCATCACACTACCAAAGTCACGCCCCCCAGTGGTGAACTATTGAAATTTCAAAACACTTGTGACGTA
Source organism: Ctenopharyngodon idella (assembly GCF_019924925.1). Classification (NCBI taxonomy): domain Eukaryota; kingdom Metazoa; phylum Chordata; class Actinopteri; order Cypriniformes; family Xenocyprididae; genus Ctenopharyngodon; species Ctenopharyngodon idella. Next base: position 17,158,553 of record NC_067239.1, on the reverse strand, counting down.
ACGAAGCCTCATTTACTGAAATCGTGTGACTTTGGCAGTTTGATACATGCTCTGAACCACTGATTCAAAAACAAAAGATTTGTAAAGCTCCGAAGCTTCATGAAGCAGTGTATAGTATAAGTGCATAGTGTATAGTAGGTCATTTGTGCTTGTCAAAATGGCAGTTGTTTCCGTCATCTTTTACTGACACCTAGTGGTCTGGATGCAGAATCATTTTATAGTTTTCAGTTATCGATGCCATTGTAAAAATGTACGGAGCTCCGGACATGACATGCAGGAAAAAAATAGTAGGCTAAATCGTGCGCACAATTTACTAATTCGTTCCCTCGATTTACTAAAACGTGCGAACGATTTACTAATTCGTTCCCTCGATTTATAAATCATGCACATGATTTATAAATCAAGGGAATGAAATAGTAAATCGTGCGCACGCTTACATTTTTTTTCTTGCATGTCATGTGCGGGGCTCCGTAAAAATGCTTTATTCAGGGTTGTAATTTATTTATTCAGCTAGCTAGTGAAAGTGTAATATTAAGCTATGTGACCTCAATATTTCTGTACAATAAAAATGTAAAATGAATAACATTATGTTATTGATATAAAAGTGTGAAAGTGCATGATTTTAAACAAGTTTTTTTTTTTTTTAAAAAACACAATTAATTTCCATATGTGTACACCTTTTTTTAATGAGGAAAAAAGAGTGCACCTTTGAAGTTTTAACATATAGAAGGGTTAAAGATTGAGTTTATGTTTGTTCTGGAAGGATAACTTATGTTTACTTACTATATTCTTTTTTTAAACTACTCTGATGTTTTATATGTGTTTTGTAAGTTCATGTAGGTTAAAGTTGTTTACCAAAAAACAAACAAACAAAAACTAATCTAATAATGAACTCTGTCTCCCTCTGCAGGCACATTGTAACACTACACAATAGCAGGTGAGAGCGCAACAGCTGGAGAGGGAAGGAACATTAACACCGATACGCAAAGCTGTTACTAGATGTTCCCAGTTTTCTTCGTTTAGAGATAATTATGTAATTGCTGTTAACACTGAGTCAACATCAGCACATTTTTTTTTTTCATTTCCTTCTCTTTGACACCTTCATTCTAAATCTTTAGCTTGTTATTTTGTCATTGATTGTTAGTAGCCTATTCAGCCTGTTAGTTTGTCACTGCAGTACTACACGACATACAGACATGTGCATAAATAAAATTTGAACTCTTTCCAATGAATGGTCACTGTGACCCAGTAAGATCACCATGCTACCTTAATCGAAAAATAAACTCCGGGTGAGAATTAGCCTTCAGGTGCTAATTACAGTCCTTCAGCTGCCCGCTGTCTCCTCTGAGGAGCTGCGAGCACGAGCTGAGTGAAAGAATAAATGCTTTCTTATAATCTGCACGTTCCTACAGGAGACTACAAAGACAGCACAATTGGTGACTTTCACATTATTTCGCTAGTATGGTTAGGCAGCAAAGTGGCCATTGAGCATGACTGATTCACATAACATTCGGTGAAGTTGTTTCGAAATGTTCGCTATTCAGCTAAATCCGTTGCTCTAGACTGAGAAAATAAATGGCACTTTATTACCTTAAATATTTAAGGGAACGCTACGGCAGCATTAAAGTGAGAAACATTTGTCTTGGGGCAATTTATCTGTGTTACCCTTTTTCTAATCCTGAAGGCTGATATGAAATATTAATCGCTGCCTTTGAATATATGTCCTAACATTTACAAACGCCTGGATGTGTTTTGCTGCGGATCAATTGTCTGAATGCCTCAAAAGCATTCATTCAGATTATGAATAAATAAGAAGCAGAACTGATAAGGCGTCATTGCGCTAAAGGAGGGGCAAGAGTTCATGTTTCTAATTCTAGACTTCAAAGACCTCCTTGCCTTTTTCATGTGTAGACATTCTTTCAAGAAATTAGGTCGAGTTTTCTCAGTGATTTAGAAATTAAGAGGGTGCCTCTTTGAAATATAATCACAGAGGAGAGCATGTAGAAACACATAACTTGCATTGGTTTTAGCTCTTTCATTTGCATATTAGGCCTACAGCGTTAACTAATTTGGGCTATACAGAGTCTCTAAAAACAGTAAAAAACAGAAATGCGCTCAATAATAATAGTAATAGTTAATAATATTGTATGCCTTCTGTTTCATTTTAGATTAATAAAATATTCACTAATAAATGAATATGTACTTTAATGGGTTTTGCTCTTTGATTTGCATATTAGGCCTATGGAGTTAAACTAAACAATATTGTCTCTAAGAGTAAAAACCAGAAATGTGTTATTAATAATAATGTATGCCTTCTGTTTAATATAAATTATTATATTTAATCATGCCAATTAAGCATGAGATTTTTTTGTAGAAACACAAATTTACCAATTAACATATTTTCATTGGTTTTGCTCTTTAATTTGCATGTTAGGCCTACAGAGTTAACTAACAGTATGAATATATTCATCTATTATATATATCCAATAATGACAATTGAACCAATTTTTTATACAGAATATTGTTTACAGATAATGTTAAATTTAATAAATCAAATGGAGCTACAAATGATTACTGAGGTAAAAAAAAAGGTTATTTGTTGCACATCTATGAGTTTCTATTCAGCTTGTACCACTGTCCTCCCACATCTACCCAGAAGTCAAGCTTTCTGCCTTTTATTACTAGTCATCCGCTGTAGACCTCATTGTGAGTGATGCTGATGGCAGGCACTGAGTTGTAGAAATGTGCTGCTAGGCCGACGTTGGTGTTCTCGAGGTGTGTGTGTGTGTGTGTGTGTGTGTGGGAGGGAGATAAGTTATGCAGGAGAAGTCGTTGTTTAGCACGGTGAAGCGCTCCACAGAGATCTATAGCAGCATGATGAGGAGATGAAATTAAGGTCAGCAAAACCACAACTTTTCCTGTCACAAGAAAGATGCAGTGAATGGGTGGGGGAGAAAATGACTTAAACTGTCCCTGGTTGTCTGCGTGGGAATCGGATTTCTGGAGTCATTAATTTTGTTCTCTAGCCATTAAAACAGCTCAGTTATGAAGGGTTTAAGCTGCTGCATAATGTGAAGATACCTGGAATTTTCTCAATGCCATAGCAGAAGTTAACTGAATATTTGTATTTTTTATTAATACTTTTCATACTTTTATTACACAAAGAAAGCTGCTGCCATTTACTATTTCTAAAATCATGAATAAGTTAATCGTTCAGTAACTGTCTCCACTTGACCATGAATGTCTGTCTGGTCCAGGGTTTCTTTTCTGTCTTAAATACACCGAAAGCCACATCAGAAAGACTCAAGAGCCCATTTATTGACACTAAACACAGCAACAATATGGATGAAATCCACATGAGACATTCAACAAATGAAAAATCATTTGCGAGAAGCCAAGTAAAGAAACCAACCTCTGTCTTTATATATTAATATCTTCAAGTGTCATCCACATAAAATCCACACTTTGTATAACTGTATATAAGCCATTAACTACAACAATGTTTTTAAGTTGTGCTTCTGCAAACTAAGAATTTTGAGTGTAAACATAACAAGTTGGCAGAACTCAAAAAATGTGAGGTAATCAGTTAAGTTTTTTTTTTAAGTTAAACTCAAAGATTAAGTTAGTAGAGCTTTATATTTTGATTTTGTACTACACAAGCATATAAAATGCAATATAATTGAAATTTTGATTAAGCTAACTTATACAATTTGATTGCATAAACATCATTTTGCAGTTAACTTCTAGCTAGCAATAGCACACTTGTGCATGTGCTAAAAAGACTAAGGGTGCATCTCAATCAGCTCCCTAGATCCCTAGGATGTGAATCAGTATTTTCTAGGATGTGAATCAGTATATTCTAGGATGTGAATCAGTATATGTACACTACACATTGAGACACTGATGGCTCTATTTCCGGCGACATGATAATGTCCTCGTTGTATGATGTCATTACTTGTATTTCTGAAAATACAGCAGCAGCAGCATATATCTTTCTGACATGATTTGTTTATGTTATTTAAATGTACATTATGATAAATACTTTGATCGCTACACATCCCTGCAACATTTCGGCTGTAAATAAATTATAAATGTTAGCTAGATTATGTTCATTGTGGGACTTTTATTTTTATTTTTTATAAAATGGCTAACTCCTTGATCAGTGCCCTGATTATTGAACTAGGGAGCTGATTGTTTTTGTGACTAACATTCTTAAATCAAGTCTTAAGTATTATTTTTTATTCTCAAGTATTAAGTCTTATTTTTTAAGAAAAAAAAAAAAAAGAATCAAAAGGCCTACTTTATTACTCTATTATTTGCCAATGGGGTCAAAAAAATAAACTTGATTCAAAGGGAAAACAAGTTTACTTTTTCTTACCCTATGCATTGGAAGATATTAGTTATTGTTTATGCATAATGTCACTTAATTTTGATAATTTTTTCAGAAAAAAAAAAAGTTATTTTGAGTCTTTCTTTTCCTTCATTTTAAACAAATATTCCCCAAAAATAACATGTGGTCAAGAGCCAGTTGGTATTCACAGAAAGTGACTGAACACAAAACGCAAAACATTCTCATTCATAAACAATATATAATGTTCTGGACAGAGCTGAAATCACTGGCCTGTTCAAAATTCTTCGCATCACACCACAATGCGATGAAAAAATACAACGCATTGTCAAAAGTTGCAGTAGCTGCACTTTGATGAAAATCAACATCAATTGGTCACACTAGTTGCGATGAGAAAGCCTAAAACTCTAACTAGTAGTTGTACAAAATGTCTAGCTCAAAAAACAGCTAATAGATATTTCTTGGCTGCATTTGTTGCTGTTTGCACTAGGACAAAAAAAAAAAAAATCCCTCTAAATACATAATGCTCTTGCATTAAAAGTTTGTGTCTCTTGACAATTAGATATAGGGTATTAGGTAAACTTAGATTACATGGTCTTTTCTCATTACACATAGTAATGGATATAATTATGAATCCGGTGTAGAGTGTCCCTACACTGTAAAAAGTACATGACTACAGAAAATAGTTGTTCTAGGTGCTCCAAGATAAAAATATCTTGTCTCTGAGGTATTTTTTATTAGAAAATCTTCCGAGAATCAACATATCAAGTTGAAGTGAACACAAGACAGTCAGTATACACTATCTGAGTTGTACTGCAGTAGCTGGAGAGAACTATGTTATCCTTCAGCAGGTTTTCTATAGGGACCGGCTATAGTCAGTTTATGACAGGGCTCTCAGGTTCAGCAAAACCGACGTGTCTGGCAAGAGTACATTTTCCCTTTCTTTTATTTAAGCTTATTTCATCTCTTCTCTCTCTCTTTCCTCCTCTTCTTTCCCCCTGAAACTGTCAACCCGGTGTGGTCCAAAGTGTTCTGAGAAGCCACTCAGGGTTTGATTGCCCTCAGCAGGGACAGTGTGCCGTAGCTTATCTGTCTGTTAACTGACAGGGAGAGAAGCCCCAGTAACAGATATCAGCTCTGTTACACCAAAGGAACCCCAGGGGACATTGGTCGGTCAGTTCGACACATAGACCAGCCTCTCTGACACTATCCTGTGGAAACAGTGGCATTGTTTAATATCAGACCTGTTTTGAGAACAGATGAAGACGGTGAATTTGACTGGCTTAAATTGCTTAATTTGATCAGAAATGACATCATAGTTATGAGTTTACTTCTACAGTATGTGAAGAAAAACACATCAAAATGTAATTTTGCAAGTTTAAAGCACATCTGTCAAACTTCTGTGACAGGAACATAGGGGCAAAAATAGAGTAAAACATAATATGCTACGGCTGTAATTTTTCTTCCTATGACTTTTCTTCCTCCACAACGTGTCAAAGGTTTTTTTTTTCCTTGAGGCAATTTATCAAGAACAAGAGTTTCTTTCGTGTTTTGGTGGCATCAAAGCATTGGTGAGGGTTGATTCATAGTGATGTCCCAGCATGCAACTGTCAGTCTGAGGGGTTCTCTGCTGAGAGATCCCCTTGACTGGCCATCTGAATCCACAGGAACATGTGCTGCCCGCTCTAGCCAACTTGACAGATAGCTGGGGTTTTCCATGCTAGAAGTCCTAATGTCTGGAGATGAGGTTAAACCTTCCACTGCCATGAAGAGAATTTCAATATTTATTTATTATATTATTTTACTGCATATAGTATAATGCCACACACCATATGAGGGAAATGATTTATGTGAACAGATGTTGTGGAGTGTGAATGATAGTGTGTGTATTTGATTTTGAAGGTCAATGTTTTCTTACCTTTATTGTTTATGTTTCCTAAGGCCCCATTAAGAAGACTATAAACCAATAATGTGCTGCTTTTAACCTTATTATCAAATATTATTTACCATTAATATTAGTATTTTTAGATGCTATTTTTTAATATTAGTCATTTTTTAATAAAAAATAATTTATACTATGAAGCAAGAGTTTAATTGAAAGTGTTATGTGATGTTAATAACATGGATTTTAGACAAAACATTGCAATTTACATTTTTGCTCTGCCAGAATAATAAAAAAAAAAACTGTTATGTGTCACTAAGCAACACATCACACTGACTTGTACTGATTCATAAAAACAGTGGCTGCATCCGAATGTTCCATGCCATATGGGTGAACATGATTTCACCAGGTGCAACATGTTCCTGGATCAACATCTTTGTTGATCCTGGAACAACATTTCAATTAACCAATCAGATTTGAGGGAAAGGTTTACAGTTTGTCAAGTTTAGACTTACAACCAGGGTTAGGTGCTTCTACATCAGTGTTATTCACCTATTATTTCCCTCTGATTTGAGGGATAAGTTATGGGTAGGGTCATGTCACCATCTACTGAACTGTAACTATGTAACCTGCAGAAAGAGTCACTGAAAAATCCCCGCAACTTACAACCCGAATTCCGGAAATGTTGGGACGTTTTTTTTTTTTTTATTTGAATAAAATGAAAACTAAAAGACTTTCAAATCTTATGAGCCAATATTTTATTCTCAATAGAACATAGAAAACATAACAAATGTTTAAACTGAGATATTTTACAATTTTATGCACAAAATAAGCTCATTTCAAATTTGATGCCTGCTACAGGTCTCAAAATAGTTGGGACGGGGGCATGTTTACCATGGTGTAGCATCTCCTCTTCTTTTCAAAACAGTTTAAAGACATCTGGGCATCGAGGTTATGAGTTTCTGGAGTTTTGGTGTTGGAATTTGGTCCCATTCTTGCCTGATATAGGTTTCCAGCTGCTGAAGAGTTCATGGTCGTCTTTCGTTTAATGATGCACCAAATGTTCTCTATAGGTGAAAGATCTGGACTGCAGGCAGGCCAATTCCGCACCCGGACTCTTTTACGACAAAGCCATGCTGATGTAATAGCTGCAGTATGTGGTTTTGCATTGTCCTGCTGAAATACACAAGGCCTTCCCTAAAATATAGACGTCGTTTGGAGGGGAGCATAAGCTGCTCTAAAACCTTTATATACCTTTCAGCATTCATAGTGCCTTCCAAAACATGCAAGCTGCCCATACCGTGTGCTCTTATGCACCCCCATACCATCAGAAATGTTGGCTTTTGAACTGAACGCTGATAACACGCTGGAAGGCCTCCCTCCTCTTTAGCCTGGAGGACACAGCGTCTGTGATTCCCAACAAGAATGTCAAATTTGGACTCGTCTGACCATAGAACACTTTTCCACTTTGAAACAGTCTATTTGAAATGAGCCTTGGCCCATAGGACTTGACGGCGCTTCTGGACCATGTTCACATATGGCTTCCTTTTTGCATAATAGAGCTTTATTTGGCATCTGCAGATGGCACGGCGGATTGTGTTTACCAACAGTGGTTTCTGGAAGTATTCCTGGGCCATCATGCTAATGAGTGATGCAGTGTCATCTGAGGGGCCGAAGACCACGGGCATCCAATAAAGGTCTCTGGCCTTGTCCCTCACGCACAGAGATTTCTCTAGATTCTCTTGAGATTTGCAAAGCCTTTGCAATTTGATGTTGAGGAACATTGTTATTAAAGTATTCCACAATCTTTTTACGGACTCTTTTTTTTACGCCCATCTTTACTTCTGAGAGACTCTGCCTCTCTAAGACATCCCTTTTATAGCTAATCTTGTTACAGACCTGATATCAATTAACTTAATTAGTTGTTAGATGTTCTCCCAGCTGAATCTTTTCAAATTTTCTTGCTTTTTCAGCCATTTGTTGCCCCCGTGCCAACTTTTTTGAGACCTGTAGCAGGCATCAAATTTGAAATGAGCTCATTTAGTGGATAAAAGTATAAAATTTCTCTGTTTAAACATTTGTTGTTATCTATGTTCTATTGTGAATAAAATATAGTGATTTTCTCATGTGATTTGAAAGTCTTTTAGTTTTCATTTTATTCAAATTTAAAAAACGTCGCAACATTTCCGGAATTCGGGTTGTAGCAAGAGATTTACATACATATTTAGTGTAGGTTCATACTCATTCTGAAGACACAAAAGAATATTTTATACTTAATGCACAGTGTTCCAAAATGTCTATTACAAATTGTAAGACTACACAGACCGATGTCATATTCTGTTTTCCCCCTCAAGTGGCTGGATTAGATTTGATTTTCAAAAAACAGGTAAAAGATAGAGAGTGATAGAAGTAATAGAGGGAGAGAGAGAGAGAGAAGGAGATGACCAAACCTGACATGTGTGAGTCATTTACATTCTGTTTCCACTCAGGCCGCTGAGATGAAAATTAACTCCAACACCGAACTAATAAGACTCCAGTTAAGTCTGAGTGGCAGTCTGTTCTCTGGTAGCATGCGGCATTTAGGATCTATTTTATGCCCATGGCTGGACACCTTTATCAGCCATTACGCAGCCCAAATTTGCACCTCAGAAGGGCATGGGGCCTGATGTAGGGTGTTTTAGTTGTCTCCTGTGGGAAAATGGGAAAACACTACAAATGAGATAAAGAGACTGACTGTGCTTTAGCTTGCGAGGAGTTGAATTCTAAAGTAACTGACGATTACATAGACTCACTGGAAAAATGTGCCTCTACCTACATTTTTTTAAAACACCAAAAAACGCTCATATTGTATACATTCAATGCACTGCAGTTTCTAGCTGAAATGAATGGCAGTCAATCACCTTTTCACACAAATTATGATTACAGGGGTAAATTACTGATAACTAATAAGCAGCAGATTTGCAAAAGTATTTCCAAGCTATAGCTAAAAAGGCTATTTCCAAAGTGCAAATAGCGATAGATGCCATTTACACTAAGTGAAAATAGCAATATATTCTGTTTACACTAAGTAACCTGCGTTGATCACATTAAAAGCCAGGTCTTTGAGCCTTTTACTTGCTACTGCTGCACCACTAAAGGCATTGAATTCTGCGCTTCATTTTTAAAAACTGAGTGGCCCAACCAGATATTGGTGGGAGAAGCTAGTGTAAATAGCGTTTGCCAACAAGAGACGCTATTTGCACTTAGTGTAAATAGACACTCTGTTAATGATAAAGACTTATTTTTTCCTGTTCCAAACACAATACTATATCATGGTCTGAAAACATTTTACCATAGTACAGGATTTGTAAACCAATACATTTTGATGTTTGCACCACATATCCAGCTCCATATGCATGACTTTTCTTGCATAGCCTACTAAACTTGCCCAGTAGCTCACCTGGTACATTGTACTTTCGGTCTTGGGTATAGTCGGGTATAGTTTTGGGTAGTTTTATCACGATAAAAGAGCTCAAAGATGTGTATAAGCAAGCTGAAATGGCATGGTTGCTTCAGCAAATGTGTTTTTATCTCACGTTTGATATTGTTTACATTATCGTTTAGGTTTAGGTTAGGGTTTAATGTAGGTGGTATGTTATTTTCAAACGCAGCAGAGCATTAACCTTTTAGTGACACTCGCTGGACATTTAATCTCCAAACTGTTGCAATACGTACAACAACCAACATAATAAAACAATGTTGGATTCACGTTCATCTGTTTTTGGATAAAAATGAATGCGTTTTAGAGGCACTCACTGGATATTTCACTTTGCAAGTGTCACGAGTGGGTGAACCTGTGCCTACATACTGTAAAAAGGTTTTGGATAAACCATATGGTCACAATGGCAAATATACTTGCCCCCCCACCCCCAACCCACACACACTTATGCTGACCCAGTGTCATCTTGGGCTGTCAGAGGAGCTGTGGTCTTGAAAGCCGTGGTGACTGGAATATGTGAGGTCTTTATGACATCATTAATCACTGTCACCCACACACAGCAGCAGAACCGTATCAATACCACACAGAACAGCATATCTGTGTTTGTCTTTACCTCTGTCTGCTGCAACATATTGCCATCACATGTTGGAGACAGTCAAATGAACATTATATAATTTTCTATTTGACGGAGCATTTGGCAATGCAGTTGCATTGTAATGGAAGTGTATAGAAAAGATTGTTCAGATTGTATTGTGGGCTACAGAAAAGAATCTTTTTCCGTCGATTATTCAAATGAGATCTGACACAAAAATCTTACATAAGTAAAGAGAATGGAAAGCAAAACTCGATATGTGTGGGAAGGCTGATTTCCTTTGAAGACTGCAAACCAACTAAGCAAACAGCCTTTGGATAGCACTATCTTTCATTTTAGCCATTAAAAGTTTGACAATTTCTATAAGCTGAAGTAAGACACACCATCACCTTCCTCAGAAACAGATGGGGAGGTTTTGTGGCTTCAACACTATACACAGACATGTAAAGTGCAGAAGTGGATTTTTTTACAGCTCATGTTTATTCATGAACAAGCATTAGATTTCATCTGCCAAGACACATTCTGCTATAAAAATGAACAGGTCTAAAGATCTGAGAGTTTAAAAGTTATAAACACTCTGAGATGAGTCTTACCTCCAGTGGCCTGAAAGATTTGGGGGAAATAAGTCTGGCTGAATGACTGTGAGGCTGAAAAAACTCTCAGTACATCTGATTTACATTATATCCCATTATCTCTGGTTGTCCACTCAGCAGATATATTTCATCCCTTTAAAACACAAGAGGGGTATATTAACCAAAATTAAGATTCAAAGCCAGCTGAGAGTCACTTTCAAATTATTGGACCCATTGCAGACATTTAAACAGTGATGTTTTAATTTAAGCATAATTAGCACAGCATTATTCTAAAGTTGAGCTCTATGCAAATCTAATAGAGCAAAATAATTGTGCCATTCAGCTAGGACAGGGGCTTTCACACCTTTAATATAAAGGACCCCCGCATATGATGATCCCTTCGCAAAGGACACCCTATCTAAAATATAAAGGCAGCATTTTCGTGTTTTACTTGTGTATATATGTCCAGATAACATTTTACATGATTATTAAAGGGTTAGTTTATGCTGTTACGCTGCTAATTCTGTCATTAATTACTCACCCTCATGTCGTTCCACACCTGTAAGACCTTCGTTCATCTTTGGAACACAAATTAAGATATTTTTGATAAAATCCGATGGCTCAGTGAGGCCTGCATTGACAGCAAGATAATTAACACTTTAAAATGCCCAGAAAGGTACTAAAGACATATTTAAAACAGTTCATGTGAATACAGTGGTTCAACCTTAATGTTATAAAGTGACAAGAATACTTTTTTGTGCACCAAAAAAAAAAAAAAAACCTAAATAATGACTTTATTCAACAATATCTAGTGATGGGCGATTTCAAAACACTGCTTCATGAAGCTTCGAAGCTTTACCAATCTTTTGTTTCGAATCAGTGGTTCGGAGCTTGTATCAAACTGCCAAAGTCACGTGATTTCAGTAAACGTGGCTTAGTTACGTCATAGGTGTTTCAAAATGTTTCAAAATTTCAATGGTTCAAGTGGTTCAATGGTAATGGGACCCCCTGTTAACTTTTACAACCAAGGATGCACATCCGGATTTTGCAGAAATAAGGCAGGAACACACCAAGCCGACGGTCGGCCATTGGGCAGTTTTTTTTCGTCGGCCGACTAAGTTTTCTCAGTGTGTTCTGCACCGTCAGCTGAAGTTGGTCTTTGTCAGCTTTTTTCGGCTGATTCGACATGTTGAATCGGCGTTGGAGCTCATCGGTCCGTCGGGCCATTTGATCATTCTGATTGGCTGTTCAGCTATTGCCACATGCTGGTACGGAAGGCATTTCATCTTACGCAGGCGCAGAATGAACGTGCTACTTGGCCGTTGGCTGTTGAGCATCGGTTTGGTGTGTCAAGCCAACTTTGGATCTAGACGCTGCTGACCTGAGCCAACTCCGCAGTCTGCTTTCGTCGCCACTAGTTCGTCGGCGTTGGCTTGGTGTGTTCCTGCCTTTAGACGCGTTCATATTTTGTTGATACTGGAACAACATATCCCTAACCATATTTCTACCCTTTAATCTACCCCTACCCATAAGTTATACCTAAAATCAAAGAGAAATGAAAGCTCTAGCGTAAGTTCTGCCGGGAAGACTCTAATGTTACGTCACTTATTAGTTTAGACCTAACCAATCATTATCTAACACTTGGAGTATAAAAGATCGGTACTTACACATGTCTAAGTTCACAGATGCTGACGCCAACCTCCACCCCCATCCTCCCCACCCTGATGGTCCCTGTCCATACCTCCCAGGGGGTCGGCTACGCCCCTGCCTTTATCTCCATGCAGGAAATGCAGAGCCTACAACTCTCAGGATGTGTGCTACGGACGGGGCCTACACCAAAGAACTTTATCTCATAATATTTTGCTTACTGATTATTAATAAATAACATTGTTACGTTATTTTGCCTCCCGAGTCTTTCTGGTAGAAATGATAGTTGAATAACACTGATGTAGAAGCACCTAACCCTGGTTGTAAGCCTAAACTTGACAAGACAAAAATGTTGATCCAGGAACATGTTGCATTTGTGAAATCAGGTTCTTTACAATAAAGAAAACGTAATAAAGCTATGAATGACAAAATCAAGTGGGATGACAAATGATAATTCATTACGTTGATGACAGATTGTTGACATTTCACAAAGAGATGTCAAATGAGAAATTTTGACTTCCAATCAGACCTTTTAAAACAATTTAGCCCCATAATGGCATCTAATTTTTACACTGAAACTGAGATCCTCTGAGTCAAATGTGATCAATGGCATAGCAGTGTTCCAAACCATTTTTGTTAATGCTGCAATCTATTTTCATTTATTTCCAATTTGTCCAGAGCTCTCATCGACTTAATCAATGTTAACAGGAAACAAATGCATATTTTTGCTGAGCCACGTGGTCTACAGTTCTGCCCACATGATTCATGACTGCACTGAACACACATATACAGTCACGTGCTCTTACACGCTCGTGCAGCTGGTGGGCAAAAGAGTTTAACTTTGCCTCAGCAGTGAACAGAGGTTGCAGAGGGAGAGTGAAAAGTTCATTTAGATTCATCAAGAAAAAAGAAAAATCCAGAACAAACTATAAAGCTGCACACACTCCCCAGGGACCTGTATCTTCCTCCTGATTTACATAAAGGTCCGTGCATCAAAAGTAGCGGATGCCCTTTTTAAAATATTAATGCACAGCTAGTTTCTCTCTCCCTCATTGCTTTGTAGCACCTTCTATCAAAGGCTGTGAGATAGAGCGAGAGGAGAGGGAATACTGTGTGTGTGTGTGCTTCTGTCTGTTTGGGTACGTCTGTGTTTAGTGTTCTTTCAGTTTTGGCCCATTTTCTGTTGTCATTTTCGCTGGCTGGCTTGGCAACTTCACTGTGCGCATTTCATTGTCACTCAGACAGCAGCCATTTCGCTTATCTTTCTGGAGGAAAATGAAATAGTCTAGTCTGGTTTAAAATGGAGTTAATGTAAGCATGAATGTATTGGACGGGTTGTTGTTATATGCTGTAGGAAACAGGGTGAAGACGTCGGTTGTCTACATAAGCTGCGAATAATGCAGCCAGTGCAGTTTCATAGAGCCCAGAGTGTCGATGAGTCACTGCGCTTCCTCACTTCCAGAAAGTTTGAGTTGTTTTTGACCCAGAGGCTTCACAGCAGGGAAAAAGAAGAATAAACATTTGATTGGTATTAAAGGAATATTTAGTTAAAATGGGGGGAAGGGGGGGTGCATTATTTACTCACCCTCCTGTCGTTCTAAACCCGCATGACTTTCTTTCCTCCGTGGAACATAAAAGGTGAATTAATGAGGAATGTCCTGGCCACTCTTTTTAATATAATGAAAGTAAATGAAGACCAGAGCTGTCAGGCTGCAATATAACAAAACACCATAACAGGCCAGATGGAAAGCATTTTTGCTTTTAAAAATGCGAGACGCAGGGTGCTGAAATAAAATGTATTTAAACTTATCAGGGCCCGAGCACTGATGGTGTGAGGACCCTATTGTAATCGCTCGGTCAATTCTTCTTCTTTTCCGAAATGAATCGCATTTTTGAGGGCCTATAAACATGCTCGAAAACTTATGAAACTTTGCACACGTGTCAGTGGTGAATGATGTGGGTTTCAGAATTAGGTGTGGCAAAATGGCTCGATAGCGGCCACCTACAAAATTTCAATTAAGCGCCCTTTGCGCTACATTTCACGTACAAGTATGAAATTCAGTAGATAGATGTAACAGCCCAATACCTACAAAAAAGTCAATGGGAGAAAAATCTGAAAACCCAACAGGAAGTGAGATATCTGGTCAGTCTAATCTTAAGGCCTTAGTGATGTTAAATTGCAAAGATCTTGAGTTTTCATTGAACGGCGTGTCCAGGGCGGCCTGACAAAGTCTAATGTTTTGCCATAAAGCTGTTGTAAGTCAGGCATACAATGTCCAACCTGCCCCAAACTTCACATGTTTGATAAGAGTCCCTGGCCTGAAGACATCTACATGGAAATATTCAGTTATTCATAGCGCCACCCACTGGCAACAGGAAGTGACGTGTTTAACATTATGATGCACTACTAGAAACATACTGAAATATGCAATTGAGTACTAAACATACTAGAAACATTCTAAAACATGCTTAGCTGAGTGCTAAAGCATGCTATTATCATCATGAAACAGGAAGTTGTTGTAACTCAGGCATATAATCTCCAACCTGCCTCAAACTTCACACGTACAGATATCTACATTCCGAAATTTAGTTATAGTCATATCACCACCAGCTGGTGGCAGGAAGTTTGGCAAATACAAATGACTGATATAGTCCTCCTGTATTTATATACTTAAAGGTGGGGTATCCATTTTTTTAACAATGCTGTTGGACATTGTTGGTATTTGAAATCAACCCAAACAAACCCACCTCTCTCTTCATTGCTCTGCCTCCAAAACTCATTCTCCAGTCCTAACCACCCTGCTTCGAGTGGGTCTCGAACCCCGGCCCGTCTGCTTCTGGCATACGAAGCAAGTGCACTATCCATGACGCTAAATACCGCATTCTCTAACAGTTGTCAGTTTGCAGTGATTTACCTGCACAACTCTCACTATCTGGCCACTGTTACACATGCATTACGAGAGTGGGTGTCTGTGTATCACAACTGATGCACAACAAAATGCTTCACGAAAAATAAAGCGCAGTTGATGAACGAACGGCAAGGAAGCACAAAAAATGAACATACAGTACACAAGAGTAAATACAAACAAGAGTTTGTTGTTCGTCACAAACAGCACAGCAGCCCCAGACAATCATGACACTCAAACCCAGTTTTACTCGCATGAAAAGCGGGTTCAAAGCAAGCCTCCGTGTCTGTTTTCAGGCCTTCCCGCTTTCCACCGCTCTCTCCAGCGCTGGAAAGCTTTTCTAATATTAACGCAGGTCCGAAAGCACTTGCCCAGTCATAAACCTTCATTCAAGTGATATTCTTTTGAGCTCTTTTGTATTGTCTCATTATTTCTCTTTCTTGCTTTTTTTCTCAAATCTCCCTCTTGCTCGTTCTGTCTCCACGACCGTCATAAGCCCCCTAATGCTGATTGGTTAGATGTTTGTTGTTGGTATCGGCCCGACTAAATTCCAAACAGTGTAGTTGAAAAAATGGATACCCCACCTTTAAATGCATATTGTCCACCGTGCTCTGTTTTCCTAAAGCCACCCGGTGGTGGTGGCACGGGTGCGAGGACCCTTTCATCGCTGCTTGCAGCTTTAATTTTAACTTTTGTTTTTAAAACGTGTGGAATGCTGAAAAAGTCCAAACATAAAAAAACAATGAACAAGCAGCGCAGTGTAATGCAAAAATACATTTTGTGTGAACGGGCCCTAAAAAGTATCATAAAAGTGGTCCATATGACTCATGCCCTGTATTCCAATTCTTCTGATTTCATACAATTAAAGCTTGAATGTGATGAACAGACCAACATATATGTTGTTATGCACTGAAAATGAAAGATCATGAGAGACAAAATGCTGTTTGATTCATTAACAAATTATTCTTTTGAGCTGGATCTTTTTAATTAATACAACCCAATTCCAAAAAAGTTGGGACACTGTACAAATTGTGAATAAAAAAGGAATGCAATGATGTGGAAGTTTCAAATTTCAATATTTTATTCAGAATACAACATAGATGACATATCAAATGTTTAAACTGAGAAAATGTATCATTTTTAGGAAAAAATAAGTTGATTTTAAATTTCATGGCATCAACACATCTCAAAAAAAGTTGGGACAAGGCCATGTTTACCACTGTGTGGCATCCCCTCTTCTTTTTATAGCAGTCTACAAACATCTGGGGACTGAGGAGACAAGTTGCTCAAGTTTAGGAATAGGAATGTTGTCCCATTCTTGTCTAATACAGGCTTCTAGTTGCTCAACTGTCTTAGGTCTTCTTTGTTGCATCTTCCTCTTTATGATGCGCCAAATGTTTTCTATGGGTGAAAGATCTGGACTGCAGGCTGGCCATTTCAGTACCCGGATCCTTCTTCTACGCAGCCATGATGTTGTAATTGATGCAGTATGTGGTCTGGCATTGTCATGTTGGAAAATACAAGGTCTTCCCTGAAAGAGACGACGTGTGGATGGGAGCATATATTGTTCTAGAACTTGGATATACCTTTCAGCATTAATGGTGCCTTTCCAGATGTGTAAGCTGCCCATGCCATACGCACTCATGCAACCCCATACAATCAGAGATGCAGGCTTCTGAACTGAGCGCTGATAACAACTTGGGTTGTTCTTGTCCTCTTTAGTCCGGATGACATGGTGTCCCAGTTTTCCAAAAAGAACTTCAAATTTTGATTCGTCTGACCACAGAACAGTTTTCCACTTTGCCACAGTCCATTTTGGCCCAGAGAAAACACCTGCGCTTCTGGATCATGTTTAGATATGGCTTCTTTTTTGACCTATAGAGTTTTAGCCGGCAACGGCGAATGGACGGTGGATTGTGTTTACCGACAATGTCTTCTGGAAGTATTCCTAAGCCCATGTTGTGATTTCCATTACAGTAGCATTCCTGTATGTGATACAGTGCCGTCTAAGGGCCCGAAGATCACGGGCATTCAGTATGGTTTTCCCGCCTTGACCCTTACGCACAGAGATTGTTCCAGATTCTCTGAATCTTTGGATGATATTATGTACTGTAGATGATGATAACTTCAAACTCTTTGCAATTTTTCTCTGAGAAACTCCTTTCTGATATTGCTCCACTATTTTTCGCTGCAGCATTGGAGGAATTGGTGATCCTCTGCCCATCTTGACTTCTGAGAGACACTGCCACTCTGAGAGGCTCTTTTTATACCCAATCATGTTGCCAATTGACATAATAAGTTGCAAATTGGTCCTCCAGCTGTTCCTTATATGTACATTTAACTTTTCCGGCCTCTTATTGCTACCTGTCCCAACTTTTTTGGAATGTGTAGCTCTCATGAAATCCAAAATGAGCCAATATTTGGCATGACATTTCAAAATGTCTCACTTTCAACATTTGATATGTTATCTATATTCTATTGTGAATAAAATATAAGTTTATGAGATTTGTAAATTATTGCATTCCTTTTTTATTCACAATTTGTACAGTGTCCCAACTTTTTTGGAATCGGGTTTGTAAATTGATCCAGTTCACAATAGGATTTGTTGAACTTCTAACAGAGATTTGAAAGAAAGTGGACAGCTGAAATGATGATACTATAATATTCTTCAAAAATTCTCCTTTTGCATTCCACAGAAGAAAGCCATAAAGGTTGGTGGATGATATGAGGGGAGCAAATGATGACAGAAATTTCATTTTGGGTGAACTGTTCCTTTAAGGTTGGCATTAAATGGAAGTTGCGATAGTCTTTTTTCCCCCTTATTCTCGAACAAGAAAAAATGTAGGGCGGGGCTTGATTTTGTCCATGGGGAACTGGTTGGATTGTTGTCGTTTGCTATTGCCATGAACTCATGTGAGTGACAGTTTGTCCCACCCTCGTGCCAAAAACCATGTCATCAGAGAAGAGAAGAGAGGGAGGGGAAGTTATGTTTGATTAAATATTACAAGAGTACATGAATTTAAAAATAATTATAATAATGTGCACGGATAAATCTTTTATAATAAATACTGCAATATTCCATAGAAAAATAAGAATCGTCAACTTTGATTTCTTGGTGACTTTAATCAAACTGTTCAACAGTAAACAAGCTCTCTGACAGTAACACTTCTTCGTAGTATTTATGTTCTGTGCTGCACATTATCAACATGTGTCTTGTTACAAAAAACCTATATTTTTGTTTGTTGTTTACACACCTTAACATTTCTCTGGGCACAGAATGAATAAAGAGAGGCTTTGTCTTCTGCAGTGAAGGTAAAACAAGTTCAATTTGCAGTTTTTTGATGGGACACTACTCTTGATGTTCAGTCTCTCTCACACACAGATGATAAAACACACAGACACAAACACAGACACAGCTGTTTCAATATCCTTAGGCTTTAAAGACAGGACATGAGAGGATTTGTGTTTGTGGGCAAGTAATGTTGTGTCCTTACACATCATACGTGATTGTTATTTTCGGTGTATGCTCAGAGGGAATAGCAATAAATCAAATTAAAAAGTAATTTCTCCCTAGTGGTCCTCCCCAAAGTCATTTCTGCTTCATTTTTCATCACATTACCTTAGTCATTTATCATGTTTTATTGTAGTCTGTGCAATGGTCTGATTGGAGAAATATTAAAGAAAGGTGTGTACGGAGGTCTACCTCATTAAATTGAGTAATTTTGTTACTCGATTATTTTCTGAATTGGCCTATTTCCAAAAATGGCTAACAATATTACTGAGCACACAAAACCCAGCGAATCTTCCCAAATGTTACACGCTCAGTGTTAATCTCACAGACATTGATTGTGCTTACTTGTTCATTTATTTTCTACTCTATAAATACAACAGTACTCAATATTAATATTTTGCTCCATGTGACTGTATAGTCACATAACCCGGTTTAATATCCCACCATAATTAGTTAAGCTATCCTCCATCTGCTTCTAATCAAAAACAGGGGCTGTTTCACAGAAC
Organism: Ctenopharyngodon idella; assembly: GCF_019924925.1. Classification (NCBI taxonomy): domain Eukaryota; kingdom Metazoa; phylum Chordata; class Actinopteri; order Cypriniformes; family Xenocyprididae; genus Ctenopharyngodon; species Ctenopharyngodon idella. The sequence goes on along the minus strand of NC_067239.1, from coordinate 17,139,111 downwards.
TGTTGTGAAAGGTACAGCAAAGGCTTGTTTACTGAGCCTTCAGCATGATTCTCAAAGCTAGCTCTCGAAACATCACTCTTTTATATGAGTACTCTGGTAGACACGTGTAGAAACAAACCACAAAGCTGTTTATGAAGTGTAACTCACTCTGATGACAGAGTAATTTACGGGGCTAGTGACTACTCCTGTGCCTCATTCCCCATCATAACCTCCCCGTATAATCTACTTGCCCATAAATGAAGACGTCCCTATAGTACGATACTGCACTCAAGGGACTGGAACTAAATAGGGCAGTTTGTAGATGACTTAAGCCAGATTTATTCTTTCAGTTTAGAATAGCATACTTGGCTAGCTATTAATCTACTGGTAAAAGGAGAGAGAATCAGTACAGATGCAACAACATGGTTTTGTTTTGAACTTAAGAAGAGTTCTCACATGCATGTCTTCTTGCATTTTACTCTATATTCTAGATAATTCTAACTTAGCTGTACGAAGTTCAAAGGGTTAGTTCATCCAAAAATGAAAATTCTGTCATTAATTGCTCACCCTCATGTCGTTCCACACCCGTAAGACCTTCGTTCAACTTCGGAACACAAATTAAGATATTTTTGATGAAATCCGAGAGGTATATGACTCGTCCATAGACAGCAATATAACCAGGGATGCACTTTTTTGGTCTGGTTCTCAAGGGAGCACCTGGAGATGTTGCTTGGTATTCACACTTTGCTCTCCTCACTATCTTCTTTTCTCTCAAACATGGTAGATGATGATAATGATTTTATTAACATTGATGACACAGACAACAGCAAGAACATTAGGCTGCTGTCACTTTAAGACGGAATGCACGCACGGACTGTATATACTGACACACACCGGTTTCTTTCTCAAGTGTTCGCTATAATGACATAACCGAGAGAATACTTGCCGAGACAGGTATTTTGACATAATTTTGTGTATATGTGTCCGTTCAAGCGGAAGTAAACGCGAAAGAAGAATCAATTCGGTGTTTGAACGTTGTCTGAAACACGCCTCTCTCTCTCTCTCTCTCTGTGTGCGTGCTTCGGGTGTGGCACAGATAACAGCTCAGTAAGTCCCGATTTTCGCCTCTTCTTCCACTTTTAAAACCGTTTGAATGTGTTAATTGGCTCGACAAAACACATCCAAATGATAAACTTTCACTCTATGATGGTTAAACTTAGCAGTTAATCCGTGAATCACATGCGTGCCGAACCGTTGGACTGGATCACGGATTAACTGCGATCCGTTGCACCCCTAATAATTAATGAACACACTTATCATCATGATTGCTATCTTACCAGAGATGGAGAAAAAACCTACTCCAGTAAGTAAATGTGCCCCTGTGGACCAGTCCCCAAAAACGTTGGTACTCAAAAGCGCGTCCCTCCATGTTTTCTGGTGCGCATCTTTCATTTTTACCACGCATGTTATGTGCACCCCTGAATATAGCCACCACTTTCAAGGTCCAGAAAGGTACTAAAGACATCGTTAAAACAGTGGTTCAACCTTAATTTTATGAAGAGACGAGAATACTTCGCAAAAACAAAACAAAAATAACAACTTTATTCAACAATCTCTTCTCTTCCCTATCATTATCCATACGCAGTTGACGCAGTAAGCACAGTGAAGGATTCCGTGTTTATGTCTGAATGCCGGCTCGGTATTGGCCAATGCTGATCACATGAGCAGCACGACACATGCATATGATGCTGACGCAGGAGCCGGCCAATATTGAGTCGGCGTTCTGACGTAGAACCTGGAAGCGCTGGATGTAAACAACGTATGAGAATGACACAAAAGAGAAGATATTGTTAAATAAAGTTAATTTTGTTAATTAAGTTAAGTATTCTCATTGCTTCATAAAATTAAGGTTGAACCACTGCAGTCACGTCAACTTTTTTAACGATGTCTTTAGTACCTTTCTGGACCATGAAAGTGGTGATTATATTGCTGTCTATGGACGAGTCATATACCTCAAATTATCCTAATTTGTGTTCTGAAGATGAACGAAGGTCTTACGGGTGTAGAACGACATGAGTAATTAATGACAGAATTTTCATTTTTGGGTGAACTAACCCTTTAATGCATTAACAATACGCTTTGACATTCTTCCATAGGCCTGTGAGTGCAAAGACAAGTCCTACTCCAGTGTTCAGCTCCTACACTGGGCACTCAGTGTCCCTTGTCTATGCTGTTCATGAACCGCACTGCTTCAGCAAGTTTAGGTAATGTAATCTTTGATTGATTTTCCTCCCTTTTTTCAATAAAGTTTTAGCTGTGCTTCAGGGTGCAAACGGCAAGATGAAAAACTTTGCCTTGGCCACCTGCCTAATTACCTGTGTGCTTACCAGGTGATTTTTTTTGTTTGTTTGTTTCAGGGTTTGACAGTTAATTTCACAATATACAGCTTTTAAATAATTCTGAAGTTTGGGCAGAAAAGCAATTTGCTACATCCGAGGGCTCATGCACCCAGTATATTTGGAGATGGTGGGATTTATGGTCCTCCACCAGTGTTTAAGGTTGCGTTTCCTTAAGTTGGCTCTAAACGCTACACATTAAACAAAAAGTTTCTCCGTAACCGTACCTCACCGATCAAGGAGAATGTTCCGATCCAAGTGCATTGGACACGCTCATATGTGCAAGACCTTGAGCAGCACTCAGACTTGTGCCAGACTGGAATCTATTTCCACACCCAGAAGGTTCCAAAGCCCTTGGGAGGAGCAGCAAACCCAAGCTTGTGCTGCTAGCTGCAGTCTGCTTCCCAGCCAGTCCCCCTGAGGCTCCTAATCATAGCTGCAAACCCAGGAATCAGGGTCAGTAAATGCAAAGCAGAATTTAACCGAACGAAACCCACAGCACCCCGGCAATCACATTCACTGCAGACTGACTCCTTTCTTTGTAGAGAGTCCCAGTATGCCTTGTTATAGGCCCAGTCTGCTTTGCATATATTTATGTAAACATAAAACCACTGTAGCGTTTTGAGACACAGTGATACTGTAAGGAATGGAGATTCAGACATCTTTCCATTCATCCACTGATGCAGATACATGTCCCATCCAATCTGAAGATGTCAACATATTTAAAGAATAAAATGCTGCCGGACATATGTTTTATTTTTTATTTCTTTGATCACAAAACGTCTGTGGCATATACTGTAACACAGACAAACACCCCAGTTTGTGTAACCAGAGAGTTTTGCTGGCTCTGTGATTACCAACGGTGCTTGGTGCCCGAGTTCATTATAACCCTGTCTCCTGCTCATTCTGATGTCAATTAAAAAGTCCTCATCAATCAACATAGGGACTACATTAGCGTTCAATCCATGCCATGCAACTCCATTCCAGATGATTTCCTCCCAATCTATCATGACAGGATCCACCAAGGTTTCCACTTTAAAGCTTTGGGTATTGGATGCAATTTACAACATTTCCTGCTGGGACACGGGCCCTTCCTGGGACTTCATGAGGAAGCAATTAGATACAAACTGATGTAAATACAGCCATAACAATGACTTAGGCTTGAAGGTATTGCTTTGAGAGAAGAGGGTAAACACAGTTGAATTAGATTAGGGTTATTAGGGCCTACCTAGATTTTAAAGAGGGAAATAATTAAATAAAGAACCCAAAAAGGAAGCCGTCATTCATCGAACTTGTCATTTAAGGTAAAAATCAGCTTGTTTAAATTTGCATTGGATTGGGTAAAGCTTCCTAGAGGTTACTAAAAAAAAGTTTTTTGAAGATGGAAAAATGTTTGATAATTAAGGCTACATGCTAGTCAGAATGTCATAGTTGATTAATGCTATTATTTAAATGACTGGATACATTGAAATATTGAGGACATTTTCATCAAAACACCAAAACTATGACTGAAAAAAAAAGAAAGAAAAATTAACAGCGCTGGAGGAGGAAACGATAGAGAAGTGCAGTTGCTCAAACACGTGTTTGCTTTAACACTCAGTGTGTGCATTTTCATTGAAGTTGTTGTGTAACACAACAGT